>NW_018164980.1:663122-693261 GCF_001263595.1 Phalaenopsis equestris | reverse complement strand
TATATATATATATGTGTGTGTGTGTGTACATATATATAAATTTATATTCTCTCCTTAAAAAGTAAATTAAAAAAATTAAAATAACTACGAACACTGATTTCTTCTGGCAGCTCACTTCGCCTTCTTCCGGAAGCCATAACACTAATCAGTCCGCAATCGCTAGAATTCCTGAACAGTTGAGTTTCCTCTCTGCCTCGTCGGAGATGGATATCGCCGCCGGGTTTCGGAGCATCCATCTCCGATCGAGCTTCCTCTCAAGCTCGTCCCTAGCAAGCGAAGCGATGGCGAAGAAGCTGCCGCCTCGATTCCAAACATTCCCTGCGCTTACATTAAATCCGAGGCGCGTGCATCTTGCCTCACTGAAAAAGACGGGCTTTGGTAGTGCAGATGCTAGGTTTTCTTCCAGGGTTTCGGCAGTCGCCGTCGAGACCGCGGAGACGGAGGCTAGCGTTGTAGAGGAAGACATTGAGTTCCTCTTACAGGAGAGTTCAACCATCAAGGAGTGGAAGAAATCGTCCAAGAAGTCGAGTAGTGGGGCGTCGAGCGTATCATCGGGAATTAAATTAGAAAACATCAGTAAGTCTTTCAAAGGCGTGACTGTCCTCAAGGACGTGAGCTGGGAGGTGAAGAAAGGGCAAAAGGTGGGGTTGGTCGGGGTTAATGGTGCCGGGAAGACGACTCAACTAAGGATAATCGCGGGCTTGGAAGAGCCGGATGCAGGGAATCTTGTGAAGTCCAAGGAGAACATGAAGATTTCCTTCTTGAGCCAGGAATTTGAGGTATGCCTAAACAGAACGGTGAAAGAGGAATTCTTGAGTGCATTTAAGGAGGAGATGGAGATATCAGAGAGGCTGGAGAAGGTGCAGAAGGCGCTGGAGAGATCAGTGGAGGATCTGGCCTTGATGGGGAGACTACTGGATGAACTGGACTTGCTTCAGAGGAGGGCACAGGATGTTAACCTTGACATGGTGAATGTGAAGATTAGTAGGATAATGCCTGAGCTCGGATTTACGGCTGAGGATTCTGATCGGTTAGTTGCTTCATTTAGTGGTGGATGGCAGATGAGGATGTCCCTTGGAAAAATTCTACTTCAGGCATGTTATGGATGAAATTACTGCTTTTGAGTTGTGGTCTAAATAGTTATAATTATTTTTTTTCTGTATTTGCATCTTCTGTGCATTGTAGAAACTTAATTAAACTTGGTAATTATTGGTTCTGTTTCAAATGAATCTAAGATTCTCATCATTAGCACCTTGCCATTAAGCTTCCTGGACTTTCTCAATGTCCCTTGAATCATTCTTATGTGTAAGATTATTAGCAATGTACAGTGGTAGACATTAGCAGTTAACATAAGCAATCATCATCACCAGCATTATCCCATCTATTTGGGGTTGGCTCTACACCTTCATAATTGCTTTGGTCTTTATTAGAAGTTGAATTTGGTTTTGCCTTTTCAGCTTGAGCAATCTGATATTCCCTCTCTCTACCACTTTACATCAATGTAAGCCTTTGGCATCCAGCATATACATACATGCAAGCAAAAGAATTGCTTTTTTGGATATACTATTTTAATCAACTTTTATGAATATGTTGCATTTAAAACCTGAAAATTTCCTTCCTTTTATTGCATAAATATGAGAATATTGGCATTGGTTATGCAATTTCAAAGTTTTATTGGTATTGTCTCATCTTGAAAATTACACTTCATCATCATCGTCCTTATCCAAATTAGTTGACTTGGCATTATGAATTGTCTTTCTGTATTAATGGCTATTGAGCTCTAGATATGGTGTTATCTCCATGTAAGGATTTCTCCACATCTTTTAGTGATGTTATTTTTATTCTACTCTTTTTTATTATTATGCATTTCATATTAATTCTTCCATCCCATTCGATGTATGACTATTTTTTTTCCGAAGTTTTATAGGCTGAAAGAACCCAATGTATATTTGTGCTAATTTTGTCAATAGTATTACTACTTTTATTTCTTTAATGATCAATCATTTTTCAATTCCCCTTATTCTTCATATTTTTATGCACATTCATCATAATATTTTATTTCTATCATACTCAATTTAATTATTAATAATGTTTCGATGCTCAATAGGCCAAGGCTCATGTACATATAACATAATTATTTTAATTCTAGTTTTATGAAATTTACCTATACTCGTAATACTTGAGTCACTTGTCAATCTTAAACAGTTAACTTTTATTCTTAAATTTACATCATTATTTATTCTAATGATTTCCTACCATAAATTTTACATCCGTTGAATTGCTTTATTTGTTTACCATTTGTAAATCTTGAACATTTTCTCCTGTAAGACCATGTTATGTGCTTGCTTGCTCACTTGTGCATCATGTACTTTTTATTTTGAAAAAGCTCTCACATATAAATGCAATCACAATGTCAATTGCTAATAATTCACCCTAAGGTGACTATTTTTGAGTGTTTTAGTTAGCATATTTTTAGTCAATATAAAAAAGTAGAGAGAATTTTGATCTTTGATGTAGTCCCAGCATGAAAAAGGCTTTTGGTAACTCTACAACTACATGTATTGCTAATCATTATTTTCTCATACATATTTTCAATGACTTCACTCTTGAGACTTTTTTTTGTTCTCACGGTCTTATACTTAGTTAAAGGTAAGTTTAATTAAACAGATTTGCTAATCAATTTACTCAAATATGTACCAGTCTACAGTTCTCAATAGAAATTATATTTCAAATTAAAGTTTTAACTTAATGTATATTTGCTTAAGATATATGAGCTTTATTTTTTTCTATCTATTTTATGCTTCTTGATTATATTCAAATAACTCCACAATCAATTTTCTTTTTTATGAAATGCCTTTAATCTCCACATATTTTTTTTATCATGTTGCATTGGATTTTGCGGAATACTTTTAACGATTTTATTGTCGTAAAACTTCATGACATGTTTATTGGAATCCACAACTCTTCAATCATATTATCTCACATACTCTATTAACTACAGTCCTATATTCTGCCTTGACGCTATTCCTTGCAACGATTTTGTTTATTACTTAGCTTGTAACCTAATTTTACCCGACATAAGTATAGTATCTGGATGTTGATCTTCTGTCGATAACTGAGCCTGCTCAATTTGTATCAGTGTATACCTCTATGTAATGTTATGCAATCTTCTGAAAGAGTAAGTCCTTTCCTCATGTACTTTTTAGGTATATGACAATCCTATTAACTGCTTCAAGGTGATTTTCATAGGGCGAATGCATAAACTGGCTTACCAAATTCATAGTAAAGACAATATCTGGTTGTGCATGTGATAAATATATCAACTTTCCCAGTAACTTTTAATGCCGAACTGTACAATAGATACCTTCTTTTTTATCTACCATTTTTTGATTGGGATCAATTGGAGTTTCAACAAGCCTATAATTTACTCATTCCAGCTTCTTTGAGAAAATCAAGAACATACTTCCATTGGGAAACTACTATCTCTTTCTTCGATCAAACAACTTCTATGTCAAGAAAATACCCCAGGAATTTAAGTCCTTGGTCTCAAACATTGATGGGAGGGAAGACTTCAAACGGTTCATCACATATATGTCATCTCTTGTGAGAATTATATCATACACATACACAATCAATATGATTATTTTTCTATCATTTAAATGTCTTAAAAGTATTATATAATCTCCTTTCCATTGAGTATACTCATGACTTTTAATAAACAAAGTAAAATTTTCAAACGAAGCTCTTATTGATGATTTCTTCAACTCATATAAGGACTTCTTTAGTTTGCAGATCTTTGTGTTGAACTTTTCTCCAAATCCTAAAGGTGCATCCATGTACATTTTTTATTCCAAGTCTTCATTGATGAATGCATTTTTTATATCAAACTATTGTAGGGGCCAATCAAGATTAGCTGTAAGTGACATAAGAATAATTTTACCACGGGAGCAAATGTCTCCAAGTAATTAATGTCATTGGTCTGAGCGAGTTCTTTGACAACCATTCGAGTCTTTTACTATTCTAGAGAGCCATCATATTTATTCTTGACTATAAACATTCATTTTCACCCTACAATTGTCCTTGAAAATAGCCTCCTTCTGCTTAGAAATTGCATGGCATTTTGCACAGTATTATAAATTTCTATATAAGATAATTATGAAGTAAAAACACGAAATTGGATGAGAGATTTTCATATGACACGTGATAGGACACTAGATGTTGGGTGCAGGACCTTACACTCTTACTACTATCAATGGAAATACTAAAATCATTACTTAGAATTGAAACTAACCTCAGGTTAAGGATTAAAAGACTTAGAACTGAAGGATGAAGTGAACCGAACTTGAGATAAAGGCTCAGTGAGTATATTTTTTGAAGGTTTACAATTTCTGGGCAGTGCAAAAGATTCGTAGACCCTTTCTTTTGAGTTATTCTTTGACGCGAGTAGACAATGTCAAATGGTACCAATATCATTGTTCTATTTCTTACTTTTTCTTTGTTAGTCATTATAAGATCATGAATATTGTGGGATGGCGCTGAAGGAAGACTTGAATCGTCTTCATTATTTAAACAACTTTACTCACATTCTCCTGGTATAATGCAGTTTGGATTTTCAGGCTGAAGAATCAATATTTGGGAGGTATTTTGTGAATCTTTGATTTGGAAAAGATTTTGAAAATAGTAGCCGAATTTTTTTTATGTTCCCTCCTTGAAGAAGATGAGGTGTGAAAAAGGGTTGTAATTCGAATAATGCGACATTTATGATAGCAAATATTTTTTTAGAAATGGGATCAAAATTGAGTGGAAGTATAACTTAAAAACACATTTTTTTGCTTGGGGTTCAGTCTGGCCTTTATTAGGGCTATGAGCATGCACAAAAGCAGTACAACTGAATATCTTTAATGGTAAAGACGAAGAGAGCCGATTTGTAGGATATTTTTTTATGAAAAACATCAAAAGGTGTTTAAAAGTTTAAAATCTTTTTGGTGCTCTATTTATGAGGAATGTAACAATAAGAATGACTTCAACTCAAAAATATTTGAACATCTGATTGGTAAACAATAATGTCCAAGCAACTTTCAGTAAGTGTTTTTTTTTTCGGTGATACAATTTTATTGTGATATATCGATACAAGAGCATTGATGAATTATTTATATTTTTTTAGAAAGAATTGACTCAAGATATTTTTAGTTGCAAACTCATTGTAATAGGTAGTAACATCACAATCATTTTGTTTGGATTTACAAAATTAAGCTTTCAACTCAAAATTTAAGAAGACTTCTCCATGTTTAAATAAAGATCTCGAAAGGCCTTCTAAACATCTTTAGTAGTTGGAAGAAGTTTTTGAGGTTTTTCTATGGCAGGCTTCATGAAGTTGATGAACCAAACAATAACGAGAGTTTTCTAACCACCATATCTTTAGATTAGGATCACCAATAAATGGTTTTAAGATTTCACCAGTTAAGTTTTCAATTTTTGTCTATCTCATCAATTGCTAATATTAAGGATTGAGCTCACTCAAAGTAGTTGTGCCTATTGAGTTTTATAACCGTGAGATGAATGGCTAATTTCTGTGAATTATAATCAATAGATACATGCATGAGATAAGTTGTAGGGCGGGGCAGTGGTTTCAGAATTACTAAAACTGGTTGAAACCTTAAAATTTCTTTGGGCGCCAGTCATCACCGACTTGTACGACATCGACATAGAAGATAAAGGAAATGAGAAATCAAAACATCGAGTTCCGTCGTGAGTTCTTTTGCAGCTGGGAAACTATATCGATGCTTAAAGCTAAGACGAAGCCATCAGTGAAGAAACATACAGTAGAGTAGAAGTTGATGGAGAAGGCTCTAATGGAGAAGAAGTTGAAACCCTCAATGTCGTGGCAGACCCAAAGCTCCCGATGTTGACGCAGATCCAAAACCGTTGACGACAAAATGGCCAGGAAGCTGCGACGGGAGCAATTGTCCTTTTCCCAATTCTATGCTTACTCTAGGATGCCGACGAAACGGAAACCTTGGAATGTGTTCTCGAGGTAGATAATTAGCGTGGTGCTGTGACACCTCTAGTGTAGCAATAGAAACTTGGCTATGATACTATGAAGAATTTTGAGAAGAAGATTTCATAACAAATGTTTACAAATTGAGTAGTAGAGGAAGATCCTAAAATGTAGTTTAAAAAATTGGAAACTACCAATAATAGAAAATTCTAAAAAAAAAAAAAAAATCTCTCCTAAAAATCCGACACTATATATATATATATATATATATTTCAAAATTAGACTTGGTATTTATGTAGAGCACACCTCAACATTTGTACTTTTTATGAGCTAGCGTAACAGTCTGATTTCTATTGGTTGTAATTGAGAGTTTATTGATGAAAATATTGGTGCTATTGCTGATGATGATTTTGATGCTAAGTGTACTGAGTCAATTACGGGTATATTATTGTATTCATAATTTTTTTCAGGTGATGTATTTTTTCTTATTTTGACATTGACATGGAAAATATAATGTTGAGAATGACAAAATCGTGTCTAATGATCAATGTTGCTGACAATTTATTATATTTGATAAAAAAATAAAGTATGCTTAATAAAGTATTTTAATATAATTGTTTTTTCTTTTGTTGGTCTTTAAGCTTTTTATGTAATACATATAATATTATTCTTCATTTTTGGATATGGACATCGTGTGTTTTGATTACACATTTTACATTTAATATTTTTTAAAAATCTTATCCATATCACACCGTGTCTTGCTTTTTATAGTTTTGCCTTTTCGTGGTTATGTTCATGTCTCGTGTATGTGTTGGTATTTCATAGCTTGATAGCTTTATCTTAAATTATGATCGTGTTTTCACACTTACAATATCTTGATCCAAGTGTTATATAAATCTCATTGATGTTGTCATAACTATTTAATATATTTTTTTGTCCTTCTTTTTTACTTATTATGCAAAGCATTAACTATAATATTGATTATGTCTACTGCCTACTTTGCAAAGCTTGTATCTTATACTTATTGTATGTTACAATAAGTTTTCTTATTCACCTTTTAAACCATTTTAGTTATCTCAAAATTTGTATGTAACTTCTCATGCCACCTCCGTTTCTGTTATATTCAGTCAATTTCTAGTCTCTCTTTGAATTTATGGGACTTTAAGTTAACTAGGCATTTTATCCCACAACCAATCTATTTAATTTTGAAACTCTATTTTTCTGCTTTTATCCTTCATCTTTGAAAGAAGAACTTTTCATATTTTAAGTTTATGCAATAGGATCATCTAATTTATTTCTTTTTATTAAGCTATATATTTTAATAGTTATAATCATTATTGTTGTTCTATATTTTGTTGTCAAACTTTCCTTTGAGTTTCGTTTATTGCATTAAAATTATTTTTTGTTTTCATTCTAAACAATGAGAAGTTTGTCTCTAGTTTTGTGGTACAACCTTAATGTATCTAAGGGCTCTTCTCAATTATAAAATATCTCTTATTTCTTGTAAGAATATTTGCTACTATGAATTGTATCTTCTTTCTTATCTGTTATTTCATTTTTCATCTCAAGTTCTACATAACTCATCCCACTAGAACCCACATTTCAATTTAAGTCACTGCTAATATTTATCATCTCTATTATAGAATTTTTTTTGCGAGTAATTCATCAACTTTTTTTCAAAATTAATTTTTCAGAAATTTCATATTTTTTTCTCTTGAAGCAAAGTACGAACCTCATTTTCAGAATTCTCAGCAAAGGTTAGCTTTTAAATTAATTCCCACCGGTAACTGCATTTTGGTCATTAACGCTTCTAAAATATTAACAGTAGTAGATCTTTACCTTTATTTTATTTTCTTGTGAACATGCCACATCAATTCTTTTTCTAATAATTATTTCCTGTCATATAATTCAAGGACCCCATATTTCATGTAGCATATTTTTTCCTATTTTTAGACCATCAGACCCTTGCTCATTTCTATCACAATTGGCATAAATTTTGGCAAGTTACACGCGATGATGTCTTAGCCAACCCTTGATCACTTCTTGGTCAAAATGGGTCAAGTTATAATATAGCGTTGATTTTCTAGTTAGCCCTTGCCAAATGCCAACATTTTTTACCATCATGTATGGTAATGGTATGCCATTTTTTTAGCAATTCAGTAGAGCATTTACTACGTCGATTTCTATTCATTTTATGAATTTTAGCATAACATTGTGATTGGTTATAAACCTAACATCAGTCAGTTAGGCTTTTACAGTTTGGCTCACTGGTAGTAGTTTTCAAGCTTTTAAATCTAGAAGAATATACAGTTAGTTCATTAAGGTTTTTTTATACAATTTTTTTGACAGGCATGCCTATTCTACAGACATTGTTCATAATTGGTGACCTGAATTAATGTCTAAAATACAATTTTAAATAAAGACTTGAGCGTCATGAAATTATTAAAGATGCAAAATTTTAGCTAATAAATCTTCATTTTGGCAAACTTTATGAAGACCTACGGTAATCAAGTATAATAAACACTTCTGCTCCGATTCCCATATACCATGATATGATTTGCATTGTTATTATTTTTTATGATTTCAACTGGTAAATTCTGTTCTTTACTTCATCTTTTTGGGGGATCCTTGAGCATGAATTGTGCTAAGATTCACTTGATTGTGTATAATAGTCTCATATCATAATTGTGATAAAAATTGTGTTTCTAATATATAACTAGTGACCATTGATCAGATAGCTTGAGGTTTTATGTTGATGGATGTCCTTTGCTAGTATATTTGGTTCAAGCTGTAACGCCACTCTCTCAATTGGCGGGGTATTCATGTTGGTGGTTTGACTATGATGTTGTTCATATGGTTTATGACTCATGGGTTTTCCAACTTCCACTATAGTTTAGTGAAGTTCAAGAGCGGGTGAATCCTATGAGTTCTTGCTGCATGAGCCACATAACATTTGATAGCATTAAATGGCTTTCATTTGGAATTAAGTGATCATTGATGTGGAAAACTCTCATGTAAGAGGGATGAGAGTTATATTGTCAAGATCCATATGAGAATGATGAATAATTGTAAAAAATAAAATAGTAGTTGAGTTCTTAAAATTATAGTGGTGTCTCTTATCCATTGGCCTAAGTTTTTTGGTTGTTGGTTATCATATCGTACTGTTGAGCTCAGCTTGGCCCCACACATTCAATCTCCTAGTAGGTAACTAGACGTATATTTTTTAAATGTAAGATATTTATTTGTGGAAATTTCTTTCGTTTTTTTTATTCTCCTGGTTGTTGTTGCTATGTGTTGATATGCCATTTTATTTATTTTTTGTTGGAGCTATAACATGCACTATCTAGATGCTACTGCTCCTACGTAGTTATTGAAATTAAACCAATGTTCAATAATGGTGTTCGGTAATGACCGATGCATTGTCATTCGTAACTTGTTTTGCTATATTTTAAGTCATTTTTGGCTCAAACCGGTATAGCATCTTGAGGATTTATGCATGTTATGGCACTGCATGCTTTATTTCTTACGTGGGTGCTTCTATATGAATGAATGATGTGTCCTCTTCTATATCTTCTGTTACTTGTATTTTGTGCTCTTTATATTCACTGACACCAAAAATATTGTAGGAACCTGATCTTCTACTTCTTGATGAGCCAACTAATCACCTTGATCTTGACACCATCGAGTGGTTGGAAGATTATCTAAATAAGCAAGATGTTCCTATGGTCATCATATCTCATGACAGAGCTTTCCTCGATATACTTTGCACAAAGATTGTGGAAACGGATATGGGAGTATCCAGGACTTTTGTAGGGAACTATTCCCAGTACTTGCTATCAAAAGCAACATGGGTAGAAACACAATATGCAGCTTGGGAAAAACAACAGAAAGAGATTGAACACACGAAGGATTTAATAAGTAGATTGGGAAGTGGAGCTAATTCTGGACGTGCTTCCAGTGAAGAAAAGGTATGACTAAAAAACAGTTTTTAATGTAGTAATTTATTAAATATGATGGTTTTTGTTTTGACTAAGTAGGGCATTGTTGACTTCCAAACATCTTTGAAACAAGTTTATTTTGAACAATTTTTTTAGTTAAATTTTCTGGAAGATTTTGCTTTGGTTTCTACATCTGCAGATAAAACACAGACCGTTTAATGTCATTTTTTTTTTGGAAATGGCGTAATGTCATGTAAACTGAATTTATATGCCTTAACAAAAGATTATGTAACTTGTTAATAAGAAAACAACTCCTTCCCTACGAGTGTCACCGACACCTAATGAGAGGGGACTTGGGATTCGTTTTTATGAAGTAAATTTTATTTATTTTAACTTTTCTTATTGTTTAAACCCAGATTTGTTTAAATTTGGGATTAAAATTTTTTATAGGCGCAAGTCTCTATTGTTTCTTAAACTCATTTTTATTATTATATTTGAAATTTTGATGCAAATTTAGATGAGTGGGGAATGGTTGGGGTGATGGAGAATGACCAATTCAATATCTCATGGTTTTATTATCTCGAGTATAGCAATGGACTCGGTTTAGCAATATTAATGGGCCATTGAGCCTCAACTTTAGAGGGTAGAATGGAGAGGGCATGTTGTACAAGTGTCACTGAATAGCTTAGAGGCACAAGCATGATCACTTGTGGTATGTAGATGTCGTACATGGCCAACAAGAGTGCAGAGACAATAAGTGAGAATCAATTATTCACAAGTCTTAGCTCGACTTAGAAGAGTATTTATACTATACTCAGAGACTTTTTTTTATTGATTTGATTTTAATTAGTGAATTTTATTTTTAGTTGGTGGGCTTCTTTTCATGGGAGTTGGCTCTAATTTAAGTTGGGTTGGGGCATACATCTATTAGCAGGCCTAAGTTTTGATTTAATGGGTGTTGTCTTTTCATTGACCCAATTTAATGTACTTGGTGATGCCAGAGTTAGCCCAAACCACAGTCAAAATGGAAATATTATTTCTGAAATACAAATAGGTTACAATGTTGGCTCTTCGAAATAGGAAATAGATGACAACAAACATAAAAAGACACCATAGGGCGAGGACGAAGGTAGTGGATGGTGGCTGGACAACAGGTAAGGCTCAGATTGGAGGTGGTTGTGAGGGGAATGTGGGTTGGAAGTGGTTTCTGATAGCAGCTGGAAAGCCTGTGGATTGCAGGTACGAGTCGGATTTTAGGTGGTTGTGAGGGCAAGAGGGTTGGAAGTGGGTTTTGGTAAGCAGCTGGAAAGCTGGTGAAAGAAGTTTTGATGGTCTCCTGGTAGGTTAGAGGAGTAGGCGGCAGTTCTGGGAGGATGGGAGGAGGTTACGGGAGAACCTGGAAGGTAGTTGCCGCAAGGAAGACAACAACTGACAGGAGGAGGGTTGGGGGTTGCCGCTAGGAAGGAGGGAGGAAGGTAATGGAAAGGAGGAAGGTTTGGGGGCTGCAGTAGATAGCTGAACTGCTGTCTTTGGGGTGAACTGTAGCAAGTACGGTGATGCTGGAAGCGAGAGGAAGGTTGCGAGCAAGGGGGAGGTCGTGTATATTAACCGCCTTGGAACGAGATACAACCGAATCACCTCTCATCCTCAGGGACAACCCTAGGAGGGAAAAGGGGGACGTTGATGGCTGTCTGAATAGAAATCTCAGCAAAAACTGAGCCTAACACCTGAAACGACCTATTTATAATTAAAAGATAACTAGGAGGGATCCCCCTTGAGTGGTAGCGGCTCCCAGCCCTATATAGGGTCGGGTGGTTCAACCTCCCCACTAAACCAACACACCTTTGCTGAACCATAGGCCGGTTCAGCTGTAGCAACCCCGTGTCGGTTTCCTAAGGTTAGGGGAGCTTCGACTTCATTCATCGAAGCTTTTGATTCTTCGTCTGCAATCCTAACTCCACTTTAATACCACTGTCGGTTGTATTGCCTCCCAAAGTAGTTGGCTTAACTTGATCTAAAGTGGGGGTAACGTTAGCATTCCTGAACGGTGATGACCATGGTGGTAAGCTATCTGTTGTGCTATCCTACAACGCTCTTTGTAGTTAATCTTCTGTGTCTGGAATCAATGTATCAATCCTATCAACATTTATCTTTACCAAAACTATTACCAATGATGCTTCTTTGTTGGCAAGGGTACCCGTGATCTCATATTCCGCAGAAGGTAGAAGGACGGTGTATTTCCCCTCTTTGATGAAAGAGTAGGGGTTCCTGAACCCATCGTGCTAAGTCCTATGGTTGACTTCATAGTCTCCCCAATAATAGAGGACAGGAATCCATGGGTGCCACATCACACCACTCTTGATCCTACAAGTGGCTTCCAATCGAAAATCCTACTAGATACCTCCTGTCAATGCTGACCCTGTTCTTCTTTAACCACGTCTGAGAATACGACTGGAAGTGACTCTGAGTCAAGATGCCCAATTTCTCCACCATCTATGTAGATACCGCTTTCTCGTTGCTCCCTCCATCGATGATGAGACTGCATATCTTCTTTAAAACTTTCTTAAACACGTATTTCTGAATTCTTCATAAACGACATCATGCCCCTTTCCCTCGATCTAGCTTCCGACGATTATCTCCCTCTCCCTGGCGGCATGGCTAAGTTTTGGATTTGGGTAGTTGGAGCAAGTTAAGGGTGACTTAAAGTGAGAAAGAAAAATTTTAGGTGGAGATAGGTTTGGGGTATGACGGATGCTAGAAACCCTAGGATAAGATTATGATTAGGCTAGTTCTGATATTAAATGATACCAGAGTTAACTCAAATTATAATAAAAATTGAAATATTATTGCTGAAATTCAAATATGTTACAATAATGACTCTCCAAAACAGGAAATAGATGACAACAAACATAAAAAGACACCATAGGGCAAGGACTAAGGTGGTAGATCGCGGCTGGACAACAGGTAGGAGTCGGATTGGAGGTGGTTGCGAGGGCGTAGGGTGGGAAGTGGGTTCTGGCAGCAGCTGGAAAGCCGGTGAAAGGAGTTGTGGTGGCTGTCCAGTAGGTTAGAGGAGTAGACTGCAGTTCTAGGAGGATGGGAGGAGGTTACGAGAGAACATGGAAGGTGGTTGCTACAGGGAAGACAATAGCTGAAGGGGGGAGGGTTGGGGTTTGCAACTGAGAAGAAGGGAAGGAGGAAGGTAATGGGAAGGTGGAAGTTTTGGGGCTGCAACAGGCAGCAGAACTGCTGTCTTTGGGATGATTTGCAGCAAGTACAGCGACAACGACAATGAGAGGGAGGTTGTGGGCAAGGAGGAGGTTGGGGATAATCACCACCTCGGAGCGAGATACAACCGGAGCACCGCTCGTTCTCGGATACAACCCTAGAACGAAAAAAAAGGGACGTAGGTGGCTGTCCAAATAGAAATCTAAGTAAAAACTAAACCCTAACAAAATAAACCTATTTATAATAAAAAAAGATAACTAGGAGTGGTCTCCCTTGGGCGGCAACAACTCTCAACCCTAATTAGGGTCGGTCGGTTTAGCCTCCCTGCTAAACGGGCTCCCCTTGCAGAACTGAGTTTAGCCCTAGCAGCCCCGCATCAGTTGGGCCTTACGTCGTTGGGAGGTTTATATTAGTTCGTATGTGGCTGAAAATTATTGAAATGTTACCTTTTGATTTAATGTGCATATTAGCTTTGTGCCAATCCGAGTTTGTTGGGTAAGAGTTTACATCTTTTTTTTTTTTTTGGAAAAAAGGCGGATGTTTACCATTTGGATTCTTAACTTATGTATGATATTCAGATTTAATTTGCTTCAATTTAAAGTCTGGAGCTTATTGCTCTATTTATGAGTTGCTTAGATGGTTGTTGCTTATAGCTTTGACATTCTGGATAATCATATATGAAACTAATGACTCAGACATCAGATGCAACTCGATGGTTTTGTTGTAGTTTGTCCTTTCTTAACAATATTGAGATTTTGAGATGATTAACTAGAATCCTAGGATCTACTAGGAATCAATATAACATCATATTTATGCACTTGGTCTATTATTCTAATCAGTCGGGTTGACACTATAAGCATTTGGATTAAAGCCTTATGGACAATTTGATAATTTAGCACCATTGGAATGATATTATTTTTTTGTTGGGGGGGTTATGGTACATTAGAATGTTTTTTTGATACATCAAGACACTTTTTACATGATACAAATATTGATGCTCGTGAGTCATCTATGGCCTACATGTATTTTGTAATTCATTTATGGTTGTAAAATGCATCTTGAATGATTTAATATTTTGGCAGCTTTTTTATGCATTGTCCCCCATTTTGCTATATTAACATACTTTTTATGAATGGAATGCTCCTCGTATTATCTCGAGGTCTCAATTTTTCTATCAAATAACCAAGACTTATGCTCTTCTTTTTTATGTTGGTAGGATTTAAAAAAATACATTATTATTTTTTATTCATTGCTCTCAATTTCTCTCCTGTATTTGGCTAATGTAATATTGTTTGCATGTTTCAAAACTGTCATTTTAAAAGCTCCAAATCAGTTAAGTCTTAATAAATTAATCTCTTTTTTTTGAATAGGTAAGATGGACAATATCTTTTAAAATTATTCTGGTGGAATTCTTAGCATAGTTTTATTGATGTTACAAAATTAGACAATCATTTTAAAATTCGATACAAATTTTCCAATTAACCTTAATCTTTTGAATATATTAGAAACTTTGACTTGAAATTTTTCAAAAAGAAAATTTTAATTTGCCTTTAATAAAAGAGGGGCTTGTAGATGTTTGATTCCTTTTTTTAATTTATTCTACTCTACTCTCTCTCTCTCTCTCTCTCTTTGTGTATATATGTAAGTGTGCATGTATAGAGCATCTTCTTTTGTTAATCAGATTGCAATATTGTTTATTTTTAATGGGAGATATGGATTCGAGCAATATTCATGGTACGAGCATGTGAAAGGAAGGGAATGAGACCATGTGAAAGGAAGGGAATGTGACCATGTGAACTGTAGTTGGTTGGGCATTTGCTGTTGTCTTGAGTTTGAATTTTTTGTGGTGAGGTGTTTTGATGGCTTTGATGATTTAGGTTTTGAATTCAAATTCATGGAGGCTTTTTCATCCAAATTTTTTGTTATTGTTTTTTGTTGTGGATACTTTTTCATCTAAAATCATGGGGGTTTTTTCTTTTGATACGGACATATAACCTTAAAGCTTTATTTTTTTTAAACAACTTTCTATAATAAATTCTCTGCTGAAGCAATACCCAAAGAAACTCTTAAGAAATTTGTCCAAATTTCTTCCCAAAAGGAACCCGTGTAAGCTAGTTGTTAGTTTACAAGTAAAATTATGGTTCCATAAACTTTGCCAAGTGGAGTGATGGGTAATTTTAATATAATTGTAGTATAGCAGATATATTATTAATAAATGTATATTGAATGAAACTAATAGGATCCTAAATAATTTATGATGTTTATGAAATTTTAATTAAATTCATTATCCTTTATTATGTGATTAATGATAAAATTATCAAAGTATATCATTTTTAATATGATAACAAAATATAATGTATTCGTAGAAAAATTTAGGTTAGATAAATTTTTAAAATATTTGTTAACAAGGTATCATGCTATATAATATTTAAAGTATATTTTCATTTATTTATAATAAAATCTCTTTAATTAACTTTCCTTTAAGATTTGTGCAATCAGCCCTTGTGCCAATTGTTAAATCTTGAAATCTTGTCATTTTAACATAAAAATATTCTTAATAACTCTAAATTTTGATCTTCACAACTTGAGTCTATTTTATTGAATCTTTAGTTCACTGGAACATGCATTAATAAGCATGCTGAAATTTGCATCAAGATTTATTTACCGATTCTCAAATCTGTAACAGTTAAATATAGAAGTTTTTTTTTCAAGAATATGTTTATTATTATCAAAATGAGCTCATCAAACTAATGGGCTTATTGAGTCAACAAGCTCTAGATTTTGCAATTACATCAAGTTAAAATAAAACGGCTTTTCAATAATTATAAATTTTGATCTTCATAACTCGGGCCACTAAATCATTGGATCATGCATTGATAAGCGTCCTAAAATTTGCATTGAGACCTATCCCACCTCTTCCAATTCTCAATGCCATAACACTTAATATAAACGTTAGTATTTTCAAACCTATGTAGTAATCAAAAGCTCATCACCAGATGGGCTCTAGGTTTAGGAGATGAAACTTCATTTCAATGTAACAATCATACATATAGAATTTGAAATTTATTTAGATGCAAATTGACTTGAACACCTATGAAAAATCTAAAACAAAATTAAAGATGAGAAATTAGAAAAGATGGGCATAACTGCAGAGGAGATATTAGGAAAAATAAATATTCGTAGATGGCAAGCCTCTCGCTCAAATAAAAGGATCAGCTTTCTTGAAATGCTTAGTTCCACTCTTGATCTAGGATTAAAATTTCAAACGTGATAAAGAAGAGGGATCTTCATGTAGATAAGAAGTTTATTCATTACAGTAACTTTTTTCTTGCCCAGGGCACCTCATATATAGATGGAAGGCAGTGATAATGAAGATGTGTAAGAAATAAAACTACCTAACTGTAATGACATTAAGTGAAATATCTCTAACCAGAAAAGAATAATGATTATATTGCTCCGAAAGGTGTCAAATGGTTTAGACAACATAAATAATTGTTGAAATGTCTTCTGTAAGACTTAAACATGAAAAGTAAATGGATGGGCTAGACTCCAAGTCTAACTGATGCCATAAGCTGGCATATTAGGCTTCCTTTAAGATCGACATTTAAATTGAACATCTATAATGTCCTTTTACTCCATCCACTCATAATAGTTTTGATTCAGTTGATATATAGCTCTTCAACTAACAAAGGCAATTAAATTTGAGCAATGATCAATTGTTTTTATATGCGTAAGGTTATTATTATTTTCTTCTTGTGCAAGGTTTTCTACGTCCTAAAATTTTATTACCCGCTTTTCTTATGACTTTCGAGTTATATGTTTGTATGTTGATGTTTCATAGCTACATCTACTCTTTCAAATTATTTGGCCTGCGTTGTTTAGGCCTTTCATCTAGATATTTCAGTTATTTTGCTTGGAATCAAAATTAGTTCTCTGTGTTTCTTAATGTGTTCTTTGATTCAATATTTTAACAGAAGTTGGAGAAACTTAAAGATGATGGGCTAATTGAGAAACCTTTTGAGAGGAAACAATTGAAAATAAGATTTCCTGAAAGGGGGAGGAGTGGACGGACAGTCTTGACAATAAAGAATTTTGATTTTGGCTTTGGAGATGAGGTTAAATTAACTTGTTTACTGCTGCAAAATGTTTTTATTCTATATGTTCATTGGCAAAATTCACCAAAAATATTATTCATGTTGAGTTATGATTTTTTCTAATGGATTATTACAGATTCTTACATATAATTTTGTCAATTTGACATGGGGCATCGTCCTGTTCTTTTAACAGATGCTGTTTAAGAAGGCAAATCTTATTGTTGAGAGAGGTGAAAAAATAGCAATTATAGGTCCAAATGGATGTGGAAAGAGTACCTTACTCAAACTAATAATGGGACTTGAGAAGCCCAGTGGTGGTGAAATTTTACTTGGAGAGCACAATGTTTTGCCAAACTATTTTGAGCAGAACCAGGTATTTATTTTTGTTCTAGTTTAAGAAATTAGGTTATTCTATTATTACATTTTATTTAAAGCATTTAAAATTGTCTAGAAAATTACTAAGTTATACATTAGAAATGCTACTACATCTAAGTTATCCCCCGGGCTAACTTATTTATTATATGAATTTATACTACCTATTATTATAATTTTTTCCTCATTATCGAGGTTATTCATTTTTACTACATATTTCTGAATTGTTCTATTCTTTTTCCATTATATAGGCAAATATATGCTTTCAATTAAAAAATAATTCAGCATTACAAATCTCTCCCTACTAGTATGGTATCAAAGCCAATCTATTTTTCTATCTTATTGTGGCCTTCCGATCAACTTTATAGTCTCCTTGCTCAAGACATGGCTTGTCAATACCCTTCAATGCTTCCTCGCCACACTAGAATCACAATTCAATCCGCTGCATGCTAAGGAATGACAAGAATTTTGTCGGTTCATCTACTAAGTTTTTGTCAAGGGCTATGTAGTCTTGCATGCGGCTTCCTCTTCCTCCTATGTGACCTTCCTTATCAATCCATGCCTCACAACACTCACATTTCTCTCATCGATCGACATATTGCAAGTCGCAAGGGCCTACTGCTGAAAACACACATCTTGGTTCCTATTCAAATCTTCAATCTGTGCCTCGCAAAACCCATGAACAATATTCTCCCAACACTCGTGATATCTAGGAAGTAAAATCTTTAATTACTATATCTTTGATGTCACTATTATTTTCAAACTCAAGTTAGTATCTTCTATATTATCTTATGCTTATGATGAAGTATGGCCATATCTAAAATATTTACGTGCTAACTTATTATTATTATTATAATATTTCCTCATATCCATGATATTCTCTTTTGTTATCTTTTTCTTAATTATTTTTTTCATTTTTGTATTATTTTAGCACATAAATGCTTGTTCTAAAATGGAAATTAAACAAATATCTGGTGCTTAACAGTATCCTCTCGCTTCAATTTAGAAAAAAAGATATTGTGATAAATATCAGTGCTAGTTTGAGAAATCATTAAATGATAGTTTTAAAAATTTAGTGAACAAAACAATGAGATATATTATAGATTTATTAAAAAAATAAAAAATAAAGGCAGCTAGCTTTGGAGAATATGTAAAAATGTGAAGCTTTGATTCGAAATGACTATTGAAATTTGGAGAAATGCAAGTGATTTTGTTGTGGCATGATTAACAAATCATTTAAATGGAATTTGAAGACAATGGTTTGTTTGAGACAACTTTTAACTGCCTTGCGTTTCAAACTGTCATGGCAGCTCCTTTTGGGGAACTATTTTCTTGCTGTTTTCTATAAATTTTTATGGTGAGAAGTTGTTTTTTTCAACGTGAACTGTTAAAGTGTGTTGACTATAAAGAAGCTGTTGTCTGATTTTTTGGAATAAATATATATTTATAATTCATACCACAATTTTTTAAGAAGTTGTTTTCACCGCTACAATATTTTAACTAGTAAGAAGCTTTTTAATATGAGTGTTTAAGAACCAAGAAGATCTACGAAATTATGATAATTATATATGAATCAAATTAGAGTCAGACCCTAAAGTTTTGAGAGAGGAAAATGGGACATAGAAAACTTGCATGAATATCAAAGCGCAAATTCAGTTTTTACAAAGAAGATCAATTATGAAAATAATTTTTGAGTTATAACTTATGATAATTAATGAAAAAAATAAATAATTGGTCTTCTATTATTTCAATTAATCTTGAGTATGCATATGATCACATATCAAGATGATTTTATTTGCATTAAAGAAATAGTTTGTTGAATGATGAAGTTATTATATAGCAATAATAGTAATGATGATGATGATGATGACGACGACGATGACTAGTATTAGCTATAATTGTCGCCGAGGTGTTTTCAATTATAATAGGATTACCGTAATCAACAAATTTGTTTAAAATTGCATAATATGAGGCACGCCTGAGGCCCGTCTTAGTATTTTTTATAAAACAACTGTAACTAAGCATCTCATTGTTTCAAGGTGAGGCATATGCCTCACTCAAGTCGAGGCATGCCTCGCCTCAGATAAAGCCTCAAATGTTTTAGTCTATCTTTGATTTTTTTTAAAGAAATTAAAAATAATATCAATATATCTTATCTATTAATCCCCACACCTCACAAACTAAATAACAAGAACTAAAAAGAAAATGCATCCATAAAAATTTTGATAGTTCAAATTCCAACTACTAACATAGTTATTATTTTGATTCGTATTTTTATTTATGATTATAGATTAAAATAGAAAATAATTGAGATTAAAAATAACAATGAATAGGAGATGTAAACAATTCATTATATTGATGATTTTGATAAAAATCAATTGGATGATGAGATCAATTGAAACTTTAAAATTTAAAATTCATATCGATGACTTGCTATATTCTTGGGGGGGGATATGCGTGAGAAAGAAATATTAATATTCAACTTATTTTGATTGTTATATTTTGATATTTATAGTATTTTATTTTAATATTTTAGCTTTTTTTGTTAGCTTAATATTTGTATAGGCCATCTTATTTTATAATTTGATGTTAGGATATGAACATATTGCTTTTAATTTTATGCAGTTTTATACTTTTTACTCGATTATAATGTTGTTATATTACTTTTTAATATGTTAATAAATTAGAATATTAATATATTATTTTTTATTTAGCACTTTATAATTTATACAATTTTATCAATTTACGTAATTTTTAAAATTTGAAGCTTACGTCTTAAAATGCCTTGAGGCTCAGAAAATGCCTCATTACCAAATTGCACAATTTTAAGTATTGATCATCAGCATGGTTTCCTTTTTGTTATTTTAAAAAAAAATGCTTCACATAGTTTGTGTTTTGAGACAACTTTTGAAATAAGTAGAAAGTCGAAGAAATGGAGATAATGCTTACAAGGTAAAGGGCTTCGGATTAGAGTAAAGTTTGATATATAATATATAATTTTAGTATGTAATATTTACAAATCAGTCAATTTCATTACATTTGGTGGATTACTTAGTGTGAGTGATTAGGAAGGAAAATGGGAAGACCTAAAGTAGCATTGATGCATGACGCGAGGGCTATGGAGGACCAAGTCTAGAAAGTTCGCTGGACCAGCCGGTCCTCAAGAGGAGAGGCTGCCGACCCTACACCTCTCCCTTTCCTTTCTAACACTTTCCAATTATAAGTTCTTACCAATTTTAAATTCTGATTTATTTTACTAAGCCTTGCTCAGTCTGAATTCTTATTAATTTTATTTTTCTTTTTTTTTAAAACAGTGCCTAAAATAAGTTTTAGTCCTCATTATAAATAAGGGGGTGCTATGCTTAGAGGTTTTTTTATTTTTTATTATGTTTGCTTTCAGATTTCTTGTGTGGAGTCCTTTTCCCTTTAGCTCAGGTTGTATTGATGACATGTGGTGTTCCGATTGTATCCTGATCCAAGGTGGTGTTGTATCTTCTTTATTACCCTTATATAACCCTTCTCCCTATCTCCTCCGTCGTCGACCTCCCCTTGCTTTCTTCCAGCACCCAACCTGCCTTTCCCGAGGGGTGACAATTCAGTTAAGCGGGTCAGGTCGTGTTGGTCCAACTTTTGATACCCTACCTTTCCCCAACAACATAACCTTGTTGTTCAGCTTCCTAAACTTCCTCCAAGCACCCAACCAGCCCTTTTCCAACAGCATAATCTTGCTGTCGAGCTTCCCAGACTTCCTCCCAGCACCCAACCCTCCCTTCCCTGCGGCATAATCTGCTGTCTAGCTCCCCATGTTTCATCCCAACACCCAACCACACTCTCCAAACAACATAACCTTGCCGTCCAGTTTCCCAAACTTCATCCCCACACCAACTGTCACTTTCTCTATAGCAAATTATGTTGTCCAACCACTCCACATTCGCCCCAACCCACCTACTGACCTCCCATATCACCCCTTCAATCCCCCTTCACAACCTCCGGTCTTGACCCGCTCCCTTACCACTTGCCGACACCTCCACCATCACAGATCTTTTCTTCCAGTCCTCACCGGAAATTGGTTTGTTGTTGTAGTTCCCCTTTCCGTTTGTCGTGTTGTAACCCTATTTCAATATTAATTAAAGTTATTTTTGTTTCCACCAATTTTCTAAATAGTTCCAGTATCATTTGGTATTAGAGCTTGCCCAACCCTAGTCCTATCATCGGGTTTCTTAGCATCCACCTTACCCCTCACCAAAATTTTTCATTTCTACCCTCAACCACCTCTTCCAATTTCCCCAAACCCTATCTCCACCAAAGTTTTCCTCTCTATGACTAAACTCTAGCCATGCCACCTCGGAGATATACCCGAGTCTTTCCGGGAAGAGAAGGCGGGAGCTCCCTTCGCTTTCAACAAATGCTGTCAAAGATTGAAGAATTAACATAGAAAGAAGTTACCTTCGACCGAGATCTGGAGAGTCGAAGAGGAGAAAGAGATGAAGATTTGTATCCCTTCCATAGCGATAATTTCAGCGACAAAGAAGATAGGGCACTACATTTCAAAATCTAGTATCAAAGGAGGCCGTGAGAGGGATATTTGAATCGCCTTCAGAAGTAGACTCACAGAGAGGAGATATCATTTGGAGGATACAAAGAATTCGACATCAAGGTAGATCTGTCAGAGTTCGAAGGATGTATGAATCCTGAGGAATTCATTGATTGGTTACAGGCTGTTGAGTGAATCTTCGAGTATAAAGATGTGTCAGAAGATAGACAGGTCAAATTAGCTGTCATCAAGTTGAAGAAGAGTGCTTCTATATGGTGGGAGAATTTATCGGAGACAAAGGAAAAGAGAGGGTGGAGATAAGATTACTATGTGGGAGAAGATGAAGAAAGCAATGCAGAGGAAATACCTCTTACCCCATGACCTGCAATAGAGGGATCTATTAGTAGAAAAGTTCACGAAATAATTTGATCATTTGCAGATGAAGTGTGATCTGATGGAGCCAGAGGAGAATACAACAACCACATAACATGGGGGCATGAAGCCTAGTATCAGTAATATGTTGTAAATACAACCGTGCTGAACGCCAGGGGATGCCCAAACACTAGCCCTGAAGGTGGAAAGACAGTAGAAGCAAAGCCAACAACAGTCATTCTTCAGACAACAACCTGTAGGCAGGCACTTACTTGCAACAACCACGACCAACAGAGGTACCCCAAGAGACATAGGCAACCCCGGGAAAAGGAGTGACACTCTAGATCAGAGCGGCAAGAAGTAGAAGGGAAACTCCTCCAACACTATATCGGTCCGTAAGTGTTACAGGTGCCACGAATACAGTCACATAGCCTCCAGCTGTCCCATGAGCAGAGTAGTCAGGGTGTCGTGGAGGAGGTTACTGACGAGCATAAAAATGTGGAACGGGGTGAGGTGTATCAACTCCCACCAGACGAAGAAAATGGGCTCGTGACTAGACGGGTCCTGCAGACTGAGGACACGAGGGATTTGCATTGGCTTCGCCACCATATATTTTACACCCTCTGTACAGTAAACAAAAATGTATACAACTTCATCATCGACAGTGGGAGCAGCAAGAAAGTGACATCGGCACAGATGATGGAGAAATTGGGACTTGCGATTCAGAGGCATTGTCAATCATATTCACTAATGTGGTTGAAGGAGAATTGGGTCAGCATTGATCGAAGATGCTTGGTAGGGTTTTCGATCGGAGCCCAGCACCAGGTGTGGTGTGACGTGGTCTCTAAGGATGTCTGCCACCTTATGTTGGGAAGACCGTGGCGGTTTGACTGGAGGACTAAACACGATGGATTCAGGAATGCATATTTCTTCACCAAGGATGTGAAGCACATCATCCTACTTTCCTCGGCGGAGCCTAAGATCACATGAGCCCTTACTAGCAGAGTGGCGTCAGTGGGACCAGTTTTAGTGATGACACTGGATGAAATAACCAAGACACTCACTCCAGATACAAGACAGATACGACTGAGGGTATGTCAAGTTGACATCTTATCATCGACACTATTGTCATGTGGGAAGGATCAGATTACTCTCACTGCACGCCTGATTAAACCAATTGTGGGTCACTTTGAGACGATTCAGTAGCATAGGCGTGGTCCACAACCTCAGGAGGATAGATAGATATGAACATTTTCTTGCAAGTTGGGGAAGACCCTTAGGTGCCTTGGACAGTTATGCAGTTGCCGGTGTGATCCCGGTGCTACTTAGATTACAGACAAAGAACCGAAGGTCGAAGCCCCCTCACACACACCCCCCCAAAACCCTAAGAGACTGACACAGGGGGCTGAGGACCGACCTGGGGAGTTCGGTCTAGCTTTGTTGGACCGGCCGGTCCTCAAGGGGAGGGGCTACCAACCCTCCCTTTCCACTCTTTCCTCCCTTGTACTTTCCCATTATAATTCCTTACCAATTTTAAATTCTGATTTATTTTACTCAGCCTTGCTTGATCTGAATTTTTATTATTTGGATTCTTCTTTCTTATTTTAAACATTGCCTAAAACAAGTCTTAGTCATTATTATAAATAGGGGTATGTACTTTTTTTTTAATTTTTGTTGTGTTTGCTTTCAAATTTCCTATTGGAGTTCTTTTCTTGTCTAGTTAGGGTTTTATCTGACAACAAGTCGTGCTCCCGCTGTATCCTAATATGAGGTGGTGTTTTATCTTCCTTTTTACCCTTACCTAACCCTCTCCTCCCCCTCTGCTCCTCCGCCGACCTCCCCCTACTTCCTCCCAGCACCCAACTAGCCTTTTCCCAACAGGATAACCTTACTGTCCAGCTTCCCAGACTACTTCCCAGCACCCAGTTGACTCTTCCCTGCGGCATAAACTGTTGTCCAGCTCCCCATACTTAATCACAACACCCAGCCATCCTCCCCCAACTACATAACTTTGTTGTCCAGTTTCCCAGACTTCATCCCCACACCAACCGGCACTTTCCCTGTAGCAAGTCCTGCTGTCCAACCACTCCACGTTCGCCCTAACTCACCTACTAGCCTCCCCAATTACCCTTTCGATCCTCTTCACAACCTCCGGCTTTAAACCTCTCCCTACCACTTCGCCGACACCACCACCGTCACAATTCTTTTCTTCCGGGCTTAGCCAGATATTGGCTTGCCGTTGAAGTTCCCCTTTCTGTTTGTGTTGTGTTGTAAACCTTTTTCAATATTAATAAAAGTTGCTTTTGTTCTTTCGATTTTCTAACTTAGTTCCGGCAATGGGTGTTGTTAAAATTGATTATGATTATGAATTCGTGTGAAAAATATTGAGAAACTAGGATTCAGAAAGCTGATTCCAAATTACATTAGATTACTTTTTTTTTTGAGACATCTAAAGTTCAATATTATGCACTTCTACTATGATTTTATAGCTTTTATAGTTCTTCGAAACATCATATCTGCTAACTCCATGGATTTTTTTCTTAGGTTAACAGGTCTTTCCAGCTTTAGTATAAGGATTAAATATCTGGGTCAGATTGCGTATTTTTTATATCGGATAATTACTTTCTAATTTAGTTAGCAAGGAAATTCATTCTTAATTTGTTCTCATTTTCTTGTTAGTTTTACAAAATGGTCTATTTTTTTATGTAAATCCTTTATTTACGGAGAATAATTAATCATCAGGCAGAGGCACTTGATCTCAACAAAACTGTCATAGAGACAGTGGAAGAAGTTGCCGAGGACTGGAGAATCGACGACATTAAAGGGCTTCTAGGTCGTTGCAACTTCAAAGCCGACATGCTTGACAGAAAGGTGTCACTTCTAAGTGGCGGTGAAAAGGTATTTGTTTTATCTTTCAGTGCTTCGCACTCTCTGATCTTATTAATCTCGCCTTTTTCTTCACTGATTGAGAAATGACTTTTTCTTTGTGACACTAGCATCATCTTTTTCTTTATTATTGGCCAAAACCCTAATTTCCTGGGGTCCCTGGTTTCATTTTCGTTGTGTTGTATGTGTATTAAGTGTTATTATCCATTTATTGGTACTTCCTCTCCATTTAATGCACTCAAACTATGTAAGTTGTTCCAAGTTCATGAGCTTCAATAACACTGGTGGTATTCTTTTCTATCATTTCTGGTATTATTTATTCATCATCAATGTTTTCTTTATTGTCTAATAATTGAAGTTCATAGAATTTATAAATATTTTTCACAATACTCTCTTCTGGCGTAATATAGAATTTTTTCTTTTTTTGAACGGCTTGATTAAATGCACATAACTTGTCAGTTTATTTATATTCTTATTCATTTGAATCACTTGATTTTTCACTATTTAGGGTTTAGGGTATTATCAATCTTGAATGAAACTTGCAAACCTATTCCCAATCCTCGTTCTGGACCTTCACCATCATAAAAATTTTAACTTTTTTTTTTATTTTTTTTATTTTTTTCTTTTAACTTTGATGTAGAATTAATTGAAAATATGGCACTCAATAGGACTCAATGAAGAAAAAAGATTTATGTAGCCGACCCCACTTAGTGGGATAAGGCTTGTTATTGTTGTAACTTTTGTTGTAGAAGAGTTTTGACCTTTTAAAATTGTGCAAAAACAAATGCCATGCACCTAACTTGCATTAATATTTGTAAGCATGGCATTACTCAATGCAAATTGTATTATAATAATTTTCTTTTCAGTTACGGGGGCGCATAACCTATGGGCAAATTTGTCTTTTATATGTGTAAGGGCAATTTAGTATTTTATTATTATTAGTATTGGGTATAAAATAGGCTTATTATGTTTAGGGTTAGGTTTATGCATGAGATTTGATTGTGAGTCTTAGGTTTAGGGTTTAGGAGAGATTTCTTACCTCTCGAATTGTACGAATTGGGAGAGATTGCATGCCTCTCGAATTTTAGGTGTATATCTTTGTATTATTGTTGAGTTATTTGGATTATTACAATAAAATTATGTTTGCACTAATTTCTGCAAAAGACATTTTGATTTTTGGTGTCGGATCGTAACAAATTGGTATCAGAGCAAGATTTTTGGGAAACAACCCTCGAGATCGTCTTACTGTCGTGATGAAAGCTTGCGGAGAAGGCAGCGATGCAACATACATGATAGTAGATCGTAACGTGGGGAAGAGAAGGATCGCGACATACGATGATTCTGTGACTTCACCTCAAGAAATAGTCGCACGATTGGAACAACAACCGCGATTGGGAAGAATCACGGCATACCTAGGACCAAAACTAATCTCTTTCCGCTCTGTACTTGCGTGAAGTAGTGGTCAGAAGAGCTATAACTACGGATCACGACTTATAGTGACGAGACGCAACTTTCTGGTTAGTGATCAATCTAGCTACAAGACCACTACGACATCGTGGGGTACAGAGGCCCGAAACTCCATTTCTGGTGAGCGATAAGCTAGCTACAAGACCACTACGACATCGTGGGGTACAAAGGCCCGAAACTCCTCTTCCTGCTGGTGTCCTATCGCCTTCGTGACAAAGCACTTGTCATGACCTAAGCCTCTAGATAAAATCGCTGTTAAAGTTTTTTGGGAAACATAAGGGATTGAAAAATACATTAATCTCCGTCACACCGAACCGTGCCAAACATACTAGATCCGAACGAGCGGGGAAGGTTGTAACCAGAACGGGTGTTCTCTAATCATGACCCTAGAATTCAATGACCAGATATGGGATCAAGTATGCCCTAATAACAGGAAGGAATGACAGTCAAGAAAATAGACAATTGGAGAAGAAATTGGAGGAATAGACGGGGCAACTCAGATTGGGAGTGGAAGAAAGGTTCGTCGCCATAGAAAATAGTTTTTTTTCCTATGGAAAACTGAATGGAGAGTGGATTTGATAGGATAGAAGCAATGCGAGAGATGATGAGGAGACTCATAGAGATGCAATCCAAGAATCCGTCGACAATTCAATTTGCAAACCCTAACTAATGGTTGACTGGAGAATCTATGGTAAGATCGAAAGGAAAAGAGATCGAAGGTGAGGAACATGAGGAAGAAAACATCCACATCACGAACCTCCTCTCAAGGCTCTGATTAGCGGTGGATTAGAGATTTTTGATGGAGACAGTTGAGCCGAAACAAGGAGAAGGAATTATGCCAGAGGTATGTAGGAGCACGAATAAACAGGGAGGGGATATGGCTACGGTCGAAGGAGAAAGTCTTACTCTCGATACATGGGGGGAATAACGGAGAAAGAAGAAGTTGGGGTGGAGATGTTAGAGTTAGGAAGTTGAAGATACCGATCTTCGAGGAGGAAGACACACATGGGTGGGCTTATCGGGCGGAGCGATACATTACGGTGAATGTGTTAGATGGGGAGGAGAAACTCATGGCAACGAGATTTTGTTTGGAGGGGAAAACCTTAGCCTGGTTTCAGTGGAGGGAGGCTAGATGTCCGATTTGTTTGTGGGATGAGTTTAATTTTTTGTTTGAATGTTTATGAGCCAGTCAGGAAGGAGACCTACACGAGTAATTCTATGCTTTGAATTAGGAGAGGATATAGAGAGATTCCAGCTATTGTTGGGACGATTATATGGGTTTTTTGAAGCAGGACTGAAGAGAAATTTCATGAAGGGCTTAAAGCCTGAAATACAGGAAGCACTTCGACCACTAAGACCGTAGGGATTGAGGGAGATGATGGAGCTAACTCAGATGGTGGAAGACAAGAACCAAATGAAGAAAGTCAATAGGATCAACACAAATGGAGTGTCGTACGGAACTGCTGCAACCGTAAAATTGCCAAAAGTTCAAACAGTGGAAGTCTAGAGGTAGATTGCATGGGATACGAATAATGGATCACGACCGAGAGCAACACTCAAGCCCTTTACAGAGACAATGATTAGGGAGAAGCAAGCTAAGGGGTTATATTTTCGGCTTGATGAGAAGTTTACGCTCGAACACCGTTGCAATGATCGAAGATTACAAGTTCTCATAGTGCATGATGAGGAAGCAGGGATTGAAGAAATAGAGATAGCTATGAGGGAGGAGGAACACTCTCATTTTTTTTCACTTTGAGGACAAAGTATCTTTTGGGAGGAGTATTGTTACGAGAGCGCCTAGCCTAAGGGCAATTTTATAATTTATATGCCTAAGGGAAAATTAATTTATTAATATTATTTTTGTTTGGTATAAATAGACTTATTATGTTTTGGGTTAGGTTTATGCATCAGATTTGATTGTGAGTCTTAGGTCTAGGGTTTGTGAGAAATTTCCTACCTCTCGAATTGTAGGCATTGGGAGAGATCGCATGCCTCTCGAATTGTAGGAGTTTATCTTTACATTCTTGTTGAGTTGTTTGAATTATTACAATTAAATTGTGCTTGCCCTAATTCTGTGAAAGACGTTTTTGATTTTTGTCGTCACATTGTAACATTTTCCTGCTTTGTCAATAAATAGATGCTTTGTAGCTGTCCTTTTAACTGGTTATTTCAAGAATCGATAAATTGTCTCTTCAGCCTTTATATTTATATATATATATATATATAAATTATTGTTGATTTTTTCCCTTTCATATTTAGCAATATACTAATGAACGTAGAATGATGACGGCAGTGACCAAGTAGTCTGTCATCTGTTCCCATGCATTGGACTAGCGAAAGTGGATCTGAAAACTTGAGGGGCATTTTGATTGGCATATTTGGCATGACATCATGATTTCAAGTTTTTAGTTTTTCTTTTATATTTTATGTTTGATTTGAATAAAAACATATTTGGCATCATAAATTTGTCATTTTTGTTTTTATTGAATTTCACATAACTTGGTTTATATGGCCAAATGTGGAGCGGAGCATATTGCTATTCAAGGATAATATTTTATCGCTCTTTTATTCATTTAAGTTGAATTGGGGTTGCAGGCGCGACTTGCATTTTGCAAGTTCTTGGTAAAACCATCTACCTTATTAATCTTGGATGAACCCACTAACCACTTGGATATACCATCCAAAGAGATGCTTGAGGTATCCTTCCATCTCAGTCCCATTAAATCACAATCCTCTGCAATATCTATAAAATAATAATAGTAACAAAAATCTTGTGTTTTTTTAACAGGAAGCCATATCAGAATATCAGGGCACTGTCATCACAGTTTCTCATGATCGTTATTTCATAAGGCAAATAGTTAACAGAGTAGTAGAAGTAAGGAATAACACTCTACAAGATTATGCTGGTGATTACAATGTAAGTAACTTCATGAATCAGTATTTTCTGTTAAGTTTGTCTATTGGAAGTTTTACCTACATACCCCATCCAATTCCTATGTACCAAACTTCAATTTTTACATACGTCTTGTGTATTTCACCATGTAATACTTAAAAATAGTAGTTTTTCTGATGTGATGGAAGGTTTTGGCATTATTAATGTAAAAAGCAGAACTTAACTTATGTAAATACATCGGAATTGGGTGGTATGTATGTAAATGCCCCCTTGCTTATTTTTCTGTATTTGCTGATATGATTTTAACTGTTATAATGTCGCAGTACTACTTGGAAAAGAATGTGGAGGCGAGGGAAA
>NW_018164980.1:594235-663101 GCF_001263595.1 Phalaenopsis equestris | reverse complement strand
GGGGAAAGAGAACTAGAACGTGAAGCTGAGCTTGATGCAAAAGCTCCCAAGCTAAAAGCCAAATCTAAGATGTCAAAGGTGAGCGCTCATGGATGCCACAAGACCCAAACTTTTAAATAAAAAATATATATATATTTCAGAAAAAAATATAGCTTTATTTAAAAAATAATAGTAATAAAAAGGAATGAGATTTATATTTTGTTTTTAATTGATGTGGCGAGCAGGAGGAGAAGGAAGTGAGAAAGAAGCAGAAAATGGTTGCTTTTCAACAATCAAAGGCAAAATCTAAAGGATTGAAGAATGCAAAGCGTTGGAAATGATGCATTTTAATTAGAAAGCAAAATATAGTCTTTGTAATCAATCAAACCATGTTAATATGCAATCTTTGTATATAATTTGAACGAAATTTGTAATGGATTCATGTTTAATCAACAGAAGGCGGGACTTTATATTTTTGGTAGATTTACATGCAGAGCACTTTATTTCTATATATTTACATGTATAACAACTAAACCTCAATTTTTACCTATTTAACCTTGTCCGCCCATGAACCTTTGTTTCTCTTTTTAGAAGTTAAAATAGTTGTATTTTTTATGGGACGCTAAAAATTTGGGTGGTACAAATATAATTTTTTCCTGCAACTTTGGTTGATAAGTATAGTTTCGGTTGATAAGTATAGTTTCGTTGTTTTTTTGTCGGAGGGAGTTGGAGCAGGAGAAAATTTAAGTAGGAGGAAAAGTAAGTCGTCAGAGGAAAATTTTTTTGTTGGAGGACAGGTCGGCCGTCAGAGGAAAAGTTTTCCGTCGGAAGAAATGTCGGTCGTAAGAGAAAAGGTTCTCAATTGGAAGAAAAATCAGTCGCCAAAGGAAGAGTTCTCCATCGGAAGAAAAATCAGCCATCGGAGGAAGAGTTCTCCGTTGGAAGAAAAATCAGCGGAGGGTAGTCAATTCGACAGTAGCAGACTTTAGGTATGATTCTGGTGGCAGTTCGAGTATGGTGACACTTTTAGGCCAGACATGAAGCCCAATAAGACTGAAAAAAATCAAAAGTACAAAAAAAATTATTCTTTCCTTTGTCCCAAGCTTTATTTTGTTTAGTTTAACAAATCTTTCATTGATCTTTGATGAGTAGATTTTTCTAGAATATTATCGGTTAAGTTTTTTAGATTTTCTTTGGTCATGACGTTTGTTGAACTAAGTTCCATCTCTCGCTGAGCTTGTCGCGGCCGGGTGTTATATTTTCTTACACCATTCATAGAGCTTGTTGTTGTTGGGTGTTATATTTTATTTATTTATTTATTTATTTTTGCACCTGTAGCGGAACTTGTCGCTGTCATGTGTTAGATTTTCTTTGCATCCCTCGCGAAGTTTGTCGCTGACGGTTATTAGATTTTTATTTACACCCCTTGCGAAGGTTATTGTTGTCGGGTGATTGATCGGTTATACTTTCACGGGTGTTAGATTTTTATTTGCACCCCTCTCGGCGCTTGTTGTTGTGAGGTGATTGATCGGTTATGCTTTTCAAGTTTGAGTTCCCTGAGTCTTGGTAAAAATTATTGTTTGAAATAACAAGTTATGCATATGAATATGTTCTTTTGGGAGGGTTGCAGAAGCCAATAAGACTAATATTTTAGGTATTAAAAATATTGAAACAAAAATGATTGGGTGATGTGTGTGGATGTTATCCAATTAGAAATGACCAATTGAGGCAGATGATTGACTGAATGTTGGTAGTCGGTCGGAGACAACTCGAGCAATGATCGGTCGAGGAGTGTCACTGGCTGGAGGGTAGCTTGTAGAGGATCACAAAATAGTTTAGTGAAATATAAGTATAAACATATAAGAATTGAATGGTATATAGGTAAATCCCTATATAAATTGAGGGAGGAGTGTAAATCTGTTTATAAATTGAGTGATAAGTATGTAAATCTACCTAAGATTTGGGCGGTAAGTTTGTAAATCTGCATATAAATTCATTGGCAAATATGTAAATCTCCATTGAATTGAGTAATATGTAAATTTATCTCGATTTTAATGAAAAAATATTACATCAAGACTCGACTCCGGAACAGATGTTGACAGCCGCTTCGCCCGGACAAAATAAAGCCGCAGACTCGATAAGATTTCGGATCTCCACTTCGGATAAGAGCGAGTGGTCGGACGGTTCGGTCAGCACGGCGATCGAAAATAGTTGAAGAAGGGACACTATTTGATGAAGAAGGGACATTATTTATCATTGTTGATCTCTCTCTTCCCATTTATGCTATACTTCTGCGGTGTTATTCATGGGCAATCTCGGATTCAGCTATGATAATATTTTTAATTACTTAATTTTTTTCTTAATTGGATACAAACAATCTTCCCATTAACTTCTAATTTCTTGAAATTTATTTCGTATCTACGCATCATAAACATTGGCATAAATACAAAAATTAATATTTTAGGTGTTAATTATCTAAATACATAGAAATTGAGAGGTATGTTTGTAAATTTTCTTTTCTCATCTTAATAAATCCGCTTAGCATCCTTCACAGAACGAACGAAAGCAAGGAGCGATCGGGTTATACAAGTCGCCGCACAGCCAGCTGCCATTCCAAAAGTAAAAAAATATATTTTAATAATAAATAACTTGAGTTATTCATGCCTTTGACTTTAAGGAATACAAAAGGAAATAATTGCAATTAAATTTCATATGTTTTAAAGTATATCCGATATCTTATTAGATTCAAATCAATTGTGTATATAAAAAATACGTCTGGATGAATCTCAAAGCAATTCAACAATCAATCATAATAATGATTGCCAGAAAGATGACATGAGACATGACAAAGAGAACTGTTCTGCTCGAAATTGAAATCGATCTGTCAAAGGCGGACTGATTGGCCTAGGACGAGCCAACCAATTTGAGGCGCATCAATTGACAATAGTCCATCACCCATGAAAATCTTCATTAAAAGGCATATCTGATACGTGAACCAAAATATACCTCACAAATCTAATAATTACAAACAAAATTAAAAAAAAAATTCAAAAACTATTGCAATTTTTATTTTAATTTTAAACGTCTAATACTTGCTATTAAGACTCTTGGCTTTACTTGAAATTAGTTTTACAAAATAAAAATAATTAATATAAAGCTCTTCTGTAACAGGAAATTAGATGGCCATCTCAATTCGGTGGGATATTTTCCTTGAAAGAGCTGCTCTGCGATAAATAAAAACAAAAGCAACAATATTTTATTTAACGAGAAAATTTGGCTCAAATTATTCTAATAAAAAAAAATTCTATAAGAATATTCTCATTAAAATATAATTATGATATATTTTTAAGACCCTTAGAACTATTCTAATATGATACAATATTAATAATATTCATTATATTCATTTTAAAATAAATTCAGAAGAAATATTAATTCATCGGCATCAAAAATTTATTTAGCAAATTTCGAGTTCATAAAGATTTGATATGTCCAAAGATTATTTTAATCATACATGAAACTTACAGCATATCAAATAATAAATATGTCACGTTTAAATTCAAGATAATCTAGGACCTTGATTTCAACGGGCTTATGGTCAAACTGGTTGTCTCGACAAGACGAGCCCAATGAAACTAAAATTAGTTCGATATCAGTTTGATCAAGTCCAAATCATACTGTTTAAGCGCAATTACGGGCTTTGAATGGAAAAATTGAACAGTCAAATGGATTACGAACATGAGAAACTTATAGTCAAATCAAACATTTTGTCAAGTAGAATCCAATGGACCTAAAAGCGCACTATTTTGACATCATTAATGCATTCAAATACTCATAGAACACTATCTGATCTAATGAATCGCTCTGGGCCACCCGATGAAGTCATTTGGATTCATGAGGTATTTATAGATAATGCTACTCACAAAATTTATAAATAGACTCTCACTCTTGTCAGGAAATGGGACCTACAACTTGCACATGGAGGAAAAAGCTGAAGGAATTCCATCTCTTTAGAGTTCTTGAGCTCCATCGCCGTCGGACCGCTGCCACGATCAAACCACAGCTGCCCAGCCTTCGCCATTGAGTCTCTGCTACGACCAAGCCACCATTGCTACCTCTTGAGCACCATCGACTGACTGTCACTACCCGATCACCAATCCACCACCATCGAGTTACAGTAATCGTCATACCACTATCACCACTTTAAGGTCACCGCTGATGGGTCGCCGCCATCACCGGGCCGTCATAGTCGGACCACCATCGTTGCTTCTAGTCCACCTTCGATCGTCTGTAGCTGTCATTGCTTTTGAACCACCATCGACGCTTCACGACCACTGTCACTGTCAGACCACCATTGCCCAGTTGCCGCCGTCGAGCCGCTGCCACTGTCAAAGCATTGTTGTCCAGCTGCCACCGATTGACTGCAGTTGTCGAAAACGCGAGTAGCTAATTTTTGGCACACAACCTCTACTTTGGACTTTTCTTCACATCAGTTGGGTCGCCACCAATTCCCCAATATTTTTTGTTGCTTTCCTAGCGAAATTCTTGTACCATTGGTGCAATATAGCTTCGAGTCATTTAAGGGATGGTAAAGTCTTGTAATATATATCGACATAAGAGAATGATTTCAACTATGTTAGATTCCATGATTTTTTCTCTTTTGGATTTTTCATGTAAAAACTCAAGTTGTCTATTCTATTAATATCATATTATTTGTGTGTGTCAGATCTTCATACATCACTAAGATATTAATTCATCACTCGCCATGAATTTATGAGTACGCAACAAGATTAAAATAAATATAATACATGACTAATTAATATAATTTTATATTATGTTCAATTTGTGACTTTGAGCGATATAATTTCAACTAAAACAACCAAATAGAAAAGTACTTGGAGATGAAGTTCTCACAACCTTTAAACTTAAAGTAAAAGTCTACATTATTATATTCATTTCCAATTAAAATGTATGAAAATAAAATTTAACCTGTTTTTTTCACTATTTGACGTCTGAATAAGAAAGACATTCTGAATATATATATATATATATATATGAACATATCTGATTTATTTAATGTTTTATAAAATTTTTTATAATTTTTTAATTTATTAAAAATGGTTGTAAATTTCATTTATGTTTGAGTTTCATAGTAAGTGATGCAGAATTTAATTACTTCGATGTTTTATATTCTTTTCTTCTTTCACCTGTTTTAATTTTTAAATCTGTTGGGCATCAAAAATATGCGAGAGCCGATCCTCATAGGGTTTTAACGGTCTAGAAGAGAGAAATATTATGATGGAGAGCCCACACATAGAGGAACGTGAGACCATCTAATCTGACAGAGACTCTAATCTTCTGAACCAAAGCAAGCAAAGCCAATGCCGACTGAGCCACAAAAGAAGGACACTAGAACGAGCCACTCAATCAAAAACAAGACAAAAAAATATATATGAGTCAACTGTCACAAGAAAGACAATGCAATAGAAGACCTGATTCCTTAGTATCTCCAACTATCACAGGGATGCCAAGAGGCTCTCCATCTAAAGTCAAAAATAGGCGGCCGAGCCATAATCAAAGACCAAGTAGTCTTCAGCGGTCGAACTGGAACTGCCGACCTTAAGCAAATCAAGCTAAAATGCTAAGAATATCATGTATAACCCCTATAAAGTTTGAGCAAAAATATAATATCATCGTATTTTACTATTTCCTTTATAAATATAGAGCTCATTTTATGATTAAAGAAGGATGAACAGAATAGACACGACACATTACTCTTAATTATCATTCACTCTTCTCTTTGTCTCTCTCTCTCGCTCTCTCTCTTTCTCCTAATTTTCACCATATTTCTTAGGGTGTGATTTTCGGACAAATCAAAATCTAACGTCTTAGAGCTCGCTTGCGGAAGCCAAAGACGTTGGCGAAATTCTTAGAGCTCGCGAATAGCCACATGTCCGTTGAAGTGTACAATTTTCGTCCAGGAACTTCTCAACCATTGGAGGCCAAGGAGAAGCTCCAAAGCCGATCATAGTTTAGATAATCCTAAGTGGTTCTTAAAATTATCAATTTAATTATTAAATTGAGATTTGTGCATGATCAAATAATTTTTTTTGATAATGTGTCATTTGCCTTTTCTTTTTAGACTAATGGAAATATTATTTTTGAATGTAAATTTGTTGTAATTAGAGTTGGATAATCTTATATTTATTTTTAAAAAATTTCAATCCAAATATTACATTGATAGTCGTTCTTGTCATATTGTTTTTTTATTTTTTTATGAAGTTATTTGCATTCTTTTTTCAAATTTATCAAAATATTCATTTCAACAATAAGCATGCTGCAATAAAAAATTGGATTAAGTTGAATTTAATTTTTTTAAAAATAATTATAATTCACTTACTACATTGCGCCAAGGGCAGGCCCAGGTAGTGTCCAGAGAGAGCAATTACCCCTATCGAATTCAGATTTTTACTTATTTGGAAGGACAATCTGATCTTTTGCCCCTTCTGAAATATCAATTTTGCCTCTCATGAAATATCATTTTGTCCTTTCTTCTCATAGCCCCCTCCCACATTAAGCCTAGAGGGTAATTTGCCGTCTAATAAAAGAGGCTAGTTCTGCCCCTGTTGATGCTCGATGATATAAATTTTTGAGATGATTATATACATTACACATATATACATAATTGTCTTAGGCTCACAACTTCTTTCTTCATATTATTTACAAATAAAAAATAGATGTATAAATAATGTCAAGAAAAATAAATAAATGATCACTACAACGCTAAATTAAAAGAAAAATTTAAGTATGTTATTGAAAACTATCTTGAAATACTTTATTATAACTATTTTTAAAAATTTTTTTAAGAAAGTTATTTTCAAAATCATTTTAATAGCTCATTTCATCTTTTAATTTATGAATAATAATAAAAATTCAATCTCATATATGCGTTCGGGCATTTACATATATGCCATAAATTCTTATGAATTTATATATTTAATATCTGAACTTTAAATATTATTACTTTTAATATGAAAAAAAAATGAAATACAATCTTTTTAAGTATAGATAAATAGTAAAAAATATAAAAAGGAAAGATAAAGTAGTAAAAATATAATATGTCATTTATATTTGACATTCGGTTGGCTGCCGTCCACCCAAGCGAAGGTGCTCTCAACGCTTACAATGAATAACTTTTTGTTTATTTATTTATTTATTTTTCATTTTTATACCGAGCTTTAATATGCATCTGCTGTGCATTTGGACATAAAAAAGGCCATCCATTCGTTCCATTCTGTTTCTTCTTCATCCTTCCTATGATTCGTTTCCAGCTTAATTTGCCCAGAAAGCTGAGATCTTTTACCTCTTTACTCTTCAGGTGCTCTCTTTCTCTCCTCTTACTTTGCTGTTTACTCTTTGAAATAAAATAATTTGTTTTGATTCACTTTCTACTCTTTGCTTGATTTCAATTTGCGGCTCTTAAATTACTAAAATAACAAGTTTTTTCAACTGTCTTTTATCATCGAATTGAGATTATTTGGTGCTGTGTTGTAAGAGAGAACTTGATGGATGATTCCTGTATTAAGTCTTTTTTCCTTCATCCTTTTCTATTTTAAGGCAGGCCTTCGATTTCTAATGGTGCTCTGTTTTGAGTTGAAATTGTTCTTTTCTTTGGCCGCCCATCTTTTTTGAAGGGAACTGATGTAATAATGGTGAAGAGACGTGGTGTAAAGTTATTAGGGTGTTTGGTGGCCCTTGAAAATGATTCTACACAATATTATGTTGTGTTTTGAAATAAAATCCATCGTTATTAGGGCTTAGCCCGGTCGACTCGACAAGTCTCACAACCTCCATGTATGGGGTCTCTCTTTATCGTGCTTCTTTCTTCTGGATTGTTGGATTCTTGTGAGATCAACACTGATGCCTTTTGATGTACATATCTATATGAATTTGGCCAAACAACTATCGATTTCTAATCACTCCTATCGCTCTACAACTGGCTAAATGTAGGAGAAAAATAAGGGGCGACATTATGTAACCATCACCTTTTATGATGTATAGAGGTGTTTAGTTCCAAATTCATAGATGATAGTTAGTTTACATTTAGGTAATACGTAACATTCATATATAGGTTAGTTAGAAATTTTTGAAAAGGTTGGAAAACACAGTAAATAAATATATGTTAGATTCTGATTTTGCAATTAAGTTTGGTGATAATTTTCTCTGCATCTCTAAGCATTTAACTCCAAGTCCATTTCAAAGGAATGAGAAGAAGATAATAACAATCAGTTGTTGGTTTCAGTTAGCTGGATGTCAAATTATAGGAACGTGATCTGATATTTTATAAGGTTATGCCTTAACATTAATTCTTTTCAAGGTTTAATTAAATAAAATAATTAGTTAGTCCATGTCCTTGATTGAAATATAGCATCAGAATAAGCTTATTTTTTATGTAAAAGTGAAGCTGCTTGATGAAACTTAAGTTAGCAATTAATTAGAAATGAGAAAGATCGAGATGAGCACCCATATTGAGTCAAAACTATTTAAGCACAAAACATGCATCCTTACATGACATGAAAATGCAATAAGTAAATAAATTATAAAAATGGTTTAACTGTGTCTTCGTCAACTTCATATCTACATATTTGAATGTAAAGGAATTTATTTTTTGTTGGTTTGGAAAAAACTGGTGTCTTTTTATTGGAAAATTTAGATCTGTTTAGCAAATATGTCACCATGTAATTTCTTAATAGTTTATAGAAAAAATTTAATAGAGAGTAAGCTGAATAGCTGTGGCGATCTTGGTGATGTTAAAGACATTGAAATGTCAACTTTCAAACTTTCACTGCCCCTGCATGCTTTTCTTGATTTGTGAGAGCCTATTGATTTTTCAAAAAAAAAAAAATTTTTGCTCTTCCTCATTTAGCTAATCACTCATCTAATATCCACACAAACATATATTGCTTATACCTCACTCTCAGTTTACATCCGGGTAAACAATACTATGAATCATGGGTGCTTCTAAGAGCTGACTTATCATGTGGAGCATCGTACTAGACACTTAGATCCTCGGGCTTACTCAATGAATCATATTAGGCATATCATGTAATGTGTCTCATTTTTAATTGCTTAAAAATCTTTGAAATTTTGGGACATTTCTTGGACACTTATTGAGCATGTTATGGAGAGACCCCATATTACAGAAAAATAATGCGACTCTAATTTATCCTATATCCTATTTATTATTATAAATTTTCATCTCGCTCTCCCCTTAATCATTTTCTATTAATATTATTCATACTATAGTGTTATTGAATCTTATGGCTTATCATTTGATAAAATGTACTAGTTTATCAACTCCCAAGATTAGTCTTATTTGATCTAGGATTTTATTTTATTTATAATAGTGTATTTAAAAAAAAAATAAATGTGTTTTTAATATATGTTTTTGTCTTGTATTATAAAATAATTATCTTGTCATATTTCGTTGTTGTTTTTGTTCCCTTGTTCTTGCATTTATAGTTACATGCTGTACATTCATTATATGAGTGTGGAACATGTATTTGCTTATGCAGTTGAGATTATAATATAGGGAACCATAGGTTCAAGGTGATGCAAAATGTCTTAGAATTAGTATTTTCTAATACAACTAATATGACATATAAGATGATTACATGCAAAGTAAATTGAAGATTACAAATCACAAGCCTCCAAATAATTCAGTCATTTGTATACTTTAAATGTAAACTCAGAGATGATATAGAATAACATAAACTTCGTAAGCAAGTGTGGTTGATTTCCAAAAATTGAATTTGACGTACTCAATTTTGAGCAAATTCAAAAGCAATAATATAAGCACTAATATCAAACTATATATATATATATATATATATATGTATGTATATGCATATGTATGCATGTATGTATGTATGTATGCATGTATGTATGTATGTATGTATGTATGCATGCATGCATGCATAAAAATTAAGAAAAATAGGCCAAACGCCCATACAAGGAGATGATTTCTCTTAGAATTAGGTAGTTGCACTGTACTTGACTCGAGGAATTACATATTCAGCTTGTACCCAGAATATTAAAATAAAAAAGGAAGTTTTATGCGAGCTGTTGTTTTTCATAATCAAGTCAAATCAATTTTTTTACCAAAACAATTTCAACCACAATCTAAAATTTTCTAAAACTCCAATCGAAACCAAAACAAACATTAAGCGGTGAAATTCGAAGCTTTTAAACCTCATTGGAAAACACATTTAACCTTCACAATTCTCAATTTGCATGATACAAGTAGGTCACCAAAACTTCAAATCACAATGCTATTGAAAGAAATACAACACTGGATTTGTAGAACAAATTTGGAAGCACGAGTATGGAGCTACACCTTTCAATTTCAAAGGATAATGCTAATAACCATCACCAAGACAAATCAAACTAAAAAGTCCAGGTCAAGAATCATAGAACCTTATAACCCTGAAAATCATTATGCATGGTGGAATCATTAGAACCATGCACATAGCATATGATCGCTCCATCACTAACATATGTAGGCATCCATGTTTGCTCTCTATGTAATTCATTCCAAAGAAATATTTAAACAATTTACAAATTTGAAATTCCACAATTAATTTAAGAATTAATATAAAATTTCACAATGAATACGATTTACACCACATATATGAAACTTGATATGTTACTAACTTAACAAGCTCTCTGTCATGCATTCAACCTAAGCAAAAAGTAGTTTAGATGAAATAAGAAAGATGAAAAACTGGCCAATTCAAAACCCATGCCTCAATAATGATTCAAGGAGAAGAACAAGTTACATACCAATACAGAAGCATCCCCATATGTTATGTCAAGACTTTCAAAAAGTTCCAAGAATCCAAACCCATTATCACTCACAAGTACTGAGAATAAAATAAAAAATTTATTCAGGCATAAATTAAGGTTCTTATTTATAATTCAGAAGAGTAAAATCAATAACTCATCAAGGTCTTCCAAACTTTGGCCATTATCAAACTTTTATGCGAATAAGTAGTTTAATTATCATATGGTTATATTTGAAATGTTACTTGATCTTTATTTTTTAGTTTTCTGCCTTCGTGGCTTTTATACAGTCGTGGTGCTAATGGAATTTCCAATGATCGTTAATGGTGAACTGATTTGTCAGCACATAATAGCTCATGTGCTACTTTCTTTAGTGCTTCAAAAAGGACGGCAAGGGTTGCAACACCCCAAAAAGAAATGGAGAAGCTACTTTTGTTAGTACAAAGTTCTCTGCACTATCTTCACTTCCAGTTGTTTTTGTCCCTTGGAGCACATGCATGGCAATAATTGCATTCTTGCCCATCCAGTACAACCTTAAGCTGGGATTTCATTATTTTAAGTTCAAAAATATTTGTTTGGTTGTCCTCCTTTTGTTCTATGTGAGAGTATTAAGTTGGCAGGCTGTTCTCATTCATTCTTTGCCTTTCTTGTAGGACTGTTTTTTATCACAAATTGTGGAATCGCGAATGGGAAGATCTTGCAAAGGCTGTCTAAATTTATTGTATTGAGTTTCCTTCAAATTTTTTGAATGCTATAAAGTTAATTATCTTTTGAATCCATCACCTTCCGATAGGATGGACAGGGCAGACACATGTGGATTTGTCAGCGGCGGAGATTGCAGATTACAATTTCATTTGTATTTACATTTTGTCTACTCGGCAGCTGGCAATTAAGGAAGCTGCATTGGATTTTAAAGCAGCTAAACTTCCTCAGGCTCTCCGTTAACCGCCACTACGACTGCCAGCTGATATATGGATCTTAACATGTCAAAAATGATAATGATTGGCAAAGATCTGCAAAATCCTCTGGATATGGAGCTAAGACACAATCCCAAGAAGAGCTATAGTGACACCAGATTGCGCCTGGATTGCATAGGATATGGGTTAAGCGAGACAAACATGGCAGATTATTCAAAGAGCAGTTTCGACCTTCAATTTCAGGGTGATGAATGTCATTTAGGCCTGGGGCTGGGCTCTGCTCCATCTTCCTGCAATCTCCGTTGTTTTCAGTCTGTGCTCAGTAAAGTTAAAGAATCTGCTACTTATTCAGACTGTAACTTGCGTTCTGGAACTAATTCTGATATGCTGGAACTTGGTCTCTCATGCGGTGCTCTATTACAATCTTCCTTGGAAAGAACTACTGTTACAGTTGTTGATGAAGGATCAACATCTGCAAAGAGGAGTTCAGGCGGTTACATTTCTTCTCTTGTATTTTCCCCAAGATTTGATGGCTCTGAAGCCAAAGAGAGTCCACCAGTGACCTGTAATTTGTTGCATGATGAAGCTCATGGGCATCTATTCAGCTTCTGTTCTGATCCTTCAACTACCACTAATTCTTCAGCAGGGACAACATCCCATTCAATTGGATCTTATTCTCAATCTCATATCCATAACCTGAAGAAATGTAGATTCAATGGGTGCTCGAAGGGAGCCAGAGGAGCATCTGGTCTTTGCATTGCCCATGGCGGCGGCCGGAGGTGCCAGAAACCTGGGTGCACCAATGGTGCAGAGAGTAGGACGGTTTTCTGCAAATCTCATGGTGGAGGAAAGAGATGCCAGAAGCTTGGATGCACCAAGAGTGCTGACAGCAAGACCGACTGCTGCATTGCTCATGGAGGTGGACGTCGATGCAGCAATTCTGGTTGCACAAAGGCAGCCCGTGGCAAGTCTGGGTTATGCATAAAACATGGCGGGGGTAAACGCTGTACTGCTGATGGCTGCAACAGGAGTGCTGAGGGTCAGGCTGGACTTTGCATTTCCCATGGAGGCGGCCGACGGTGCCAATACGCCGCATGCACCAAGGGTGCCCAGGGGAGCACAATCTACTGCAAAGCCCATGGAGGTGGCAAGCGTTGTGTATTTGTGGGATGCACTAAAGGAGCAGAAGGAAGCACTCCATTCTGCAAGGGTCATGGTGGAGGAAAACGGTGCTTTTTTGAAGGCGGCGGAGTTTGCCCGAAGAGTGTCCATGGAGGTACCAACTATTGTGTAGCTCATGGAGGGGGGAAGCGGTGTGTGGTGCCCGGGTGCACCAGGAGTGCCCGCGGGCGCACCGATTGCTGTGTGAGGCATGGCGGTGGTAAGAGGTGCATGTATGAGGGATGCACGAAGAGCGCACAAGGAATCACAGACTTCTGCAAGGCTCATGGGGGAGGCAAGCGATGCGCTTGGTATGAGGCTTGCGAGAAGTTCGCTAGGGGGAAGAGTGGATTGTGTACAGTGCATGGCAATATGGCTGCTTTGAAGGCGAGAGAAGGCGGCAACTTGATTCAAACGGGGCTCGTTAATGGATTCGTGACAGCCAATGGAAAGAAGACTGATAATGAAAACTTTGTTTCAGGGATAAGTACCATTTTAGAGTGTGTGGAAAGGCCAGGGAGGCGGCGGCAGCTATTACCTTCACAGGTCCTGGTTCCTCTGTCTATGAAGGCCGCCTCATCGATGGCGGGTGGAGAAGGAGGGCAGAACAACCAAAGCAAGGGGAGCTCTGAGATTGTCATCTCTGAGGGGAGGGTACATGGTGGAGGGTTATTGATGTTGCTTGGGGGAACTTTCAAGGATGCTGCTGATATGTTTGGAATGTGAAGTTCTTCCTTGAACGGATGTTTCTGTTTTCCTTTGCAGCTATTGGTGAAATGTTATTTTTATTTCATATCGCTGATATAGTCTACTGCTTCTATGTTATTTGTGTGCTATGTACATGTATAGTTTGAATATATTTTGTGGAATTGAGACTGATAAATGAGATTTCATGTCATAAGCTTGTAAAAAACGTGGAATAAAGACTGAATAAGTACCATTTTGTGAAATTGTTGGGTGTTAACGGTGCCTATGTACATGAGATTTATTTTGTTATAGATTTAGGTTGACTCTTGTTAGAGTTGTTACTCTGCGCTCTTTTCTCCCCGTTAACCGCCGGGAAATTTAAGAGAGTAATTAAGCCGAGCGGCTTTTGAGCTAACTGGAGCTTGGCTCCATAAATAGCTAATTAATTGAACTTTATGAGCTATCGAAACAAGCTTGAGCTACCTTAGACTCAATGAGATGACTCGTTTAAGAAAATATTAATTTAAAATATATTAAAATTCAATAGTTTTAAATATAAATTAATAAAAATACGAACGTATTAACTACCATGAATGGGTTGTGTATGTCAAAGCAAATAGTAGACCCATTCTTTTATTATAAACCATTCATTTTTTAAGTAAACTATTAAGTGACGAAAGTAAAATTTTTGCTTAATTATTGTTAATTAACATGGAACATCTTATTTTATTTATCATTTTCTTCTTTTTGACTGATCCCCAACAATCCAACAGGCTTCAATTGGGCAGAATATTCACAGAATAATCCCCATCTGAAGTTGCAAATGGGTAAGATCAATTCTAATAAAACCATGCAAAATTTATATAAAAGTATGCAAAATTTATATAAAAGTTTCTAGGGTGGATATATGACTGTACGTATGTATGTATGTATGTACGTTTGTAATGGATGGATGGATGGATGGATGGGTGGATGGATGGATGGATGGATGGATGGATATTATGGCTATTGCTCTTGGATGAAAAAAAAAAAAACGAGACATGATCCAGCTGATCAGTATCAAATAGTTGCAAGACAGATGCACATGGAGTGCATCCCAAAATAATTGAAGTCTAGTATAAGATAGACTTAGGACAATTCAAGAATTTATAGAGATTCCCATGCAAGGCAATATGAATACTATAGATGTATGTGAGGTTGCAACGAGGTGCTGAAAAGCAACAATACAAGTAATATTTTTGCAAAAACTTTTTAAGGGAAGAACGCATTTCAACTTGCAAGTGAGGTTGTGATAAAGGAATTGATGGAGAAAAGTGTAGCACAAACTAGATTGCATTATGAGATCTTCAAAAGGGAATGTCTACAGCGCAATCAACATAGGCATTTCCATTATAGCCCGCGCCACATTGTTAAGGGTTGCAATCATATACGTCAACCAAACTTGCATAATACTTGTCATTACTGCTTGACCTATGTCACCACCTTATTAATGCCATAGTTTTTTCTTCAAGTCCTACTTTTTAACCTTCCTTGCATTGCAACTATAATCGTTGAAGGCGAATCTTTCAAGACCTATGAAAGAATCTTGCTTATATAATTAGCATTATCATCTTCTAATCAACATTTTAATTTTTCTTATGTCACATTAGTCTTCTTCAAGATCTATGAAACAGCCTAAAATGTGATGTGACGACTTCAATATATGCACTGCAGGCTCGCTTTCTTCATAATTGTCCCTTTTAAGGCTATCATGACAATCTCATCATAAGGTCATATAATAGCCTCTCTAACATCATTTGTGCGATCTTTATTAGATTAATACCATTGTTCTCTTCAACTGCAATTGTATTAAAATCCCTTTCCATCATGTGATAGCCTCTACTGGCCGTATAAATTGAAGATGATCAACTCAACAAGCTTTTTGAATTGAAATAAATTGCTTGGTTCTATAATGTATTTCTCCAAAATTTTCTCACCTCAATTACCAGCTGGGTAAAACATTTGAATGCTCTACATCAACATCTACAGCTTAATCTGAAGGAGGAGTAAAAGAATCATCATCATCATCTTCTTCTTCACCTTCATCTTTTGCCTTCTCACCATCAACCACTTTTATAACTAAGAGTGAAAGGGTTCTCACACAAAGAGCCAAAATCCTTAATAATAATTTCTTTAAGAATCTTAACTTCCTGAGTGGCCTCAAGAATTAAAATCTAGAAAATCTCTTTAAGATATATTTTTTTCTTCTTAAGGATTCAACCAAAGCGTCTTCGTCTAGTATCTACTTATAAAGATGGATACTAACGTAGAATTGAGAACAAAAATGAGGGGCATCATGAACTTATTCATTTACATCTTATTGAGGACTCTAATAAGTCAAAAGTAATTGTACATAAAAAGTAGGATAATTAGAATAATCCAACTAAGAAATAATCACCTTCAAAAGAGAGTTTTGAAAATTGACAAAAATAAGTAAAAAATTTTGCAACTCAAAATAGGTGCGCGAGTTGTTTTGTGTTGGGGGTGCAAAATTAACTTCTGTCAAGTTATTGAACCACCGTAGTGTTGAATCCTTAGGGTAATCAATACAAAGAAGCATTTCATACTTCATGGGATCGTTTATTCTCAAAAAACCCATACCTGGCCTTAAGTGGACGTGTGTTCAGCAAGGTCAGATTTACCCATACAAGATTCTAAAGTGTTGAGTTAATGAAAATTTATTTTAAGTGTCAAGTTATTGAGCCACCGTAGTGTTGAGTCTTATGAATAAAAAGCAACACTTCATAGGAACATTATTCTCAATAAACCAATTGCTGGCCCAAATGGGATGTGTGTTCAACAAGGTCAGATTTAACCATGTACAATACTAAAGAAGAAACTTAAACATCTGGAGTGCCTATGCTGCAACAATTTCCCTAGACAAGACATTCTCCAATTGATGTCACCTCAGAGCTTCACTAGCCTTCTTCCCCTTCAAGAATCCAAAGGGGAGGAGCCCGTCCTATTAGGGTAGTATGCTTTATCATCGTCCGCTGGAGTAGACGGCGAGGTTCTCCTCATACCAGCAGCAGGTGCTCTCCTCCGCCATTCTGCCTATTCTGGACAGGAAGAGCACACCTTACTCTTAGTGTTACCCATATTGCTGCACTAATTTGTTCTTTAATTTTATTTATTTGCTGCGCCACAAACTTCTCAATGCATTCCATGTTCCTGTTAAATTCCATATTGCTTAGCTCTACTCTCTGCGCAACTCTTCTTATTGTGACATGCTTAATGCTTGTTGCACCTTCCAAATATTTTTGTCCTAATTTATCAGTGGATTCACACCACCAAGAAAGAACTAAGGAAAATTTTGAGCCAAAAGAGTGGGAAAATAAAAGAGAGAAAAAAGCCCTTCAATATTCGAAAATCCACCGATATTACATTGATCATTTCTATAATAGATGGGTTGGCTTAAATGTTAAAAACAGACGAGAACTCCAAAAGATCTTCGACCCATCCCTTGTCTTTAATTAATAGTATCTTGGTAATGCACTGCATTGAAAATTGTTCCTTATAAATGCCTACCTATAGATTTCACTTCTAACCATGCTCCTATTGCCAACTCGGCCATGGAGCGAGTTGGTCTCCTGGGCGAGTGGCTCCTTCGGCAGAGTTGCCAAACTGCTTAGTCGAGCATCTATGCGCTCATTATTATTGGCGAGCTATCTAAGTAAGATTCCTTGATTGAGTTACTTGGTCAAATGAATCTAGCCAAGCTATGTAGCAGCAACTTAACGAGACATCTAGCTTCAAACTTTGAAGCCTACTCTAGGGGATTTCACCGATACATTTAGAAACGATGTTTTCATTAGCATTTGTTTAAGCGAATAAAATTATCAGTTTGAGTTATTTTAAAGGTTTTTATAGAATTCCAAAACCCATATTATTTCCTCCTACATCCAAGCGAATGATATAATCTAGTAAAATCATCATTTTTGCAGAAATTGTTCTCTCTTTAAGCAATTTATCATCATATAATATCATAGTAAGAAAATATCATATATTATAATATTTTCTAAATAATTTATAATAGCAATTTCCACTTTTTATTATAATAATATCACTTTATTATTAAAGACGTTTGCTTTAATATATTATCTTTTATTGTTCTTCTCTCTTGTAACACAACAAAATGAGCAGTTAATTGTATTTTACTTTCGTATGACCTTTTTGTTTGTTACAAGGATGAATCGCAGTTTTGCTGGGTGATCACATAAACGATAATCCATTCCCTCCTTTTTATTATATCTAAATTATGCCGTCTTCGGAAGCAGGTATCTAGGAGCACATATGTTTAACTTAAGACTCTAATCATGATAGCATTCGTTCTGTAACATAGGTTAGTGCAGCAGTATCTACCATCTAGGGCATTAGATTTGTTTGAAGAATGCGCATACCATCAGCAGATGGCTTGCTTTTATTTAGGAAATGATTAAGAGTTTTCTCCCTCATGTTTTTTTTTTTAATTTATTTGAAGAGGCTCAAGAAAAGTTGTTTCATTTCATTTGAAGCTCAATGAAGAGGCAATGGGGAAAGTTTTGTTATTATGCCTGAATTTGAATCTTAACCTGCAGAGATTATTTTTCATTGAAGTTCTGAGAGTTTTACTCTTTTATTGAATAATATCATGATTTTTTTCATAAATTCAATAAATGTGTCTCTGCAAGCAACAAGAATGAGAAAATCAGGTTAACCAAGAAGAATAACAATACAACAACAACAAGCCTTCATCCCAATAAGTGGGGTCAGCTACATGAATCCTTATTCTCCATTGTGTCCTATTTAGTGTCATATTTTCATTTAATTCTAATAAATTAGGATTATTGCAGGTCTCACCTCAATCTTATAAAATTTTCCTTTGAAGTCTAAGCGGTACTTTTCTATCACACAATAGTCCCGATGCATTCCTCCACTTCAACCATCCAACTTGAATTCTAATACTAACATCCTCATCTATATCACCATCACTTCAAACAATAGACCCGAGATATCTCAAACGTTCACTCAATTTAATGACTTGATCACCCATTGTTAGAACCCCGCCCCTAGAACTACTGTTACTAAAATAATATTCCATGTATTCATTCAAATGTATTAATGATTAAAGCGTAAAAATGGTTGATCACTGATGTAATACTAGCTTTGGTTGAAGACATTGAACTTCGATTTCCAAGGGAAATTACGAATGTGGATTAGGTTTAGGACTAAATTGAGATAAATTTCACTCATCTTAATTGAATAAGCTTGACTGTATGTAATCAAGAGCCATTCAAAAGTGTTTTCCAAAGTGTAGCTCATAGAAATGGTTTACAAATCAATAATAAAACAGCATAACCTAAGCAAGAACGCATTGATTAATTGGCAATGATTACCCTTTTGGAATTGAATACAAACCATCAAAAAGATTCATTCATGATTCTGATCTTCTTAGTTAGTAGGAGACGAAGAAAGCCGCAAGCATTCATTTTGGCAACGTCGGAGGCAAACATCATTCCAGTGGGGAACTTGATTTTGATTGACACAAACCGTGCGTGCACAAGCATCGGTACAAGCATCAAGAAGAGAAACACCACAGACCGTAACACAAGTATCAGGGGTGGGATCTTTGGAGAAGGCACCAACTTTCTTCAACATTCTTTTTGAAGTGCAGACCCTCTCACAGACAAATATATCATCAGAGCTTTTCTCACGGCCACGAGCACTCTCGAGTCGTTTTTCTTCAGCTCTCCTCCTCTTGGCTCGAATGGCTTGTCCTGCAATAAGAGCTGGAATAGCAGCCCCGACTAAGGACCACCATACCTCCACCATTGCTGGCGCAAACCTGGGCTTCTGTATTTATAGCCCTTTCCCCCTACCAGTGTGGCAAAGAAACGAAAAAGGTGAATCAATGACCATCAGGTTGGGTATTAACAGGATAATTTAGGAACATGACCGGCATTTTTAACAAAAAAATAAGAATAGTACAACAACAACAACAACAACAACAACAACAAAGCCTTAATCCCACTACGTTGGGTCGGTTACATGAATCCTTTTTCTCCATTGCGTCCTATTTAGTATCATATTTTCATTTAGTTCTAGTAAATTAAGATCATTTTTAATACAATAAGCCCAAGTCTTCCTAGGTCTACCTCTGCTTTTCTTAACACAAGTCGAATTTAAAAAATAAGAATAGTACTACTTGTAAAATTAAATTCACAAAATTCCATCAACAAGAAGTCGGGTTCTGTAAGAATTTGAGATCTGCTCCAATTTAAGTTATTGAGACGCCTTTTTTTTTTTTGATATCAAGAGAAATCCCAAAGTTGGGTAACCATAAAAAATATATGTAGGTTTATTGAATAAAGAAAACACAGAGATGATTTCAGGTTGGAAAAATAAACACTAGAACAAATCTGGAGATATAAGATTTTAAGAAATTTACTAATGTGTCCGTTGTACTCGAAGCATGCAATATATTGCTTAAGAGCTTTAGATGACCGCACCCCTTAAATCTCAAACACTATGCTTAAACTGGAGTGCTCTTTGTGGGTTCACAAAATTCTATTTGATGAAATGCAATTTTTTAAGTACAGAGCCTCTAAACCTACATAAGAAAGATGGAGCCCAAGTTTTTAAACCCAATTTAATTGAATAGGTGTTCAAACATGCCCAAATTTGCTCAGCCACTACCAGATTGGCTTCAATAAGCCAAACAAAGTTTGAGCACACTTGAACTGACCGAATAAAAGGCCAAACAAAGTTTATTTGGCCTTAACCTCTCATTCCTAATGTGCGTGCACAGCACTTGCACAAGGAGGCATCAGCACATATCGCTACTGCTTTTGGCTACAGTCTGCACCCAACACAACCCCTCAGACGGGTCATGAATGAAAAGCAAGACAACGGCCTCAATTGCAATCTAATGAACTCATTTGCTAGCAAGAATTCAAATAACTTCATATCTTCTTTGAGTAAGTTTGTTTCAAAATCTCCTCCCAATGCCAGGAAAGGTCAAAAGTCCCTTTTTCTCAAAAGCAGAATAAATGTGCATGCATATATTCAAGGAAGAGCACATCCTCAAAGTTTCAAACTAAGCTGATATATAAAATTGTGAATTTTCAATTTATGCCGTGTGACTAGTCCCCACATCGGTTATTTTACACCGTCCATTCATCTATTGCAGTTGAAAGTCTGCTTGTACCATTCACAAATGGGTATGAGACCTATCAAAGACATTCAAAATGAAGTCAACTCATCAATCCTTGAAGTGGAGATGATTTTTAACCAGAGAAGCATACTATGGTCGGTAGCTCAATTGGTGACTCTATTCCACACTAGAAACCCAGATGGCTTCTTATTCTCACTAGCATGCCGCACACTATTTTGATGACTGCTTAGTTGTTAGTATACCTTAAAAGGATGGAGAAAGGAATGCTATTTGTTTCCAGAAAATGAAGACAGGAAAATTCTGCATCCAGTTGATGTAAGTAATTAAGTTTTTTGAGAGCAATCACAGGCTACTTAGACGATCAAATTTCTTTCTCAAAGTAGGGCTAAAAGAGTGCTGTTGATTCTGAACAACCCCAGAAACCTGCCCTTATAGTCACAGATGCAAAACCAATTGACAGAAACTGCAGACTTGACGTTATCAAGGTGACAAAAAGATTAGAGAAGAAAGAAGAACTGCCCATGAAGAGATCTGTTGAGAAGGCAGAGAAGAAAGGGAAAATTGATCTTTCATTGCAACAAATAAGAAAAAAATGTATACTACTGAACAAGAGCAAAGGGATACTAATCTTGAGGATGTTACATTCGTGTTGATGGAAGTGATCAAGAGGACCAAGAAGACCATGGAGATAAGAGAACTGATACCACTCGGAATCCACTTGGATAGAGTTCGACCAATAAAGTAAGCGGCATCAAAAGTAAAGTGGACTTATGTCATCAAAAGTAAAGCCGACTTATGTCAGAAACATCTGAGGCTATTGAGAGTATGGGAACAAAATTTCCCAGATAATAAAATTAAATAATCCAGTGGCCAAAGATGACAGGTCCTACACAGTAAGGACCCCACATGGACTATCCATAAGGAATCAACCAGTTGGGGCGTCAATAACATGCATACAAGCAGATCACGGCCTAATTGGGGGACTTCGAAGAACATCTGATCAACAGGATTGTCAGACATTATGAGAACCATTTGTCAAGCATAATGAACGCTAACCAATATATCAAATGTCATACCAACGACACTGAAGAAAATGAAATATGAGAGGTCTTAGGGCAAAGAGCAGCAGGTGATCCAAAAGATCAATAAGCTTTCAAAAGAGTCTGATGTAACGGTCAAAAACATGGAGCAAATGTCTGCTTGGGCGTTCAACATGATGAGACACTGAAAAAAATCCTAGATACAGAAAGGCAACTTTGGGGTGATATATATGGTAAAGTACTATTAACAAGCGAAAAAATATCCGGTGGATTGTTTTATACTAACAATAGGAGTGTAATGAAGAACAAAGAACAGGAAAACTTGTTATCGAAGTTGTTCCTGTGGTCAACTTTCAAAAATTTCAAAATTTTATTTAAATATAAAGTATATAGTTTAGATTATGAAAATAGTGTTTTAATTTTTTAGAAAATGAGACCGAATAGATCTCATTAGTCCAATAATTTGCGTAATCGTGTCTGAATACTATAAATTCCAAGAGATAAGTGTAGACCCCGACGATAGACACAGTCCTACAAATTAAGAAATTTGTGACATTTATTTGAACTGCGAACATTTTATATATGACCGACAAATTCTCCTATTTAATACAAAGATTAAATAGAGTTTATTTTACATGGGTTCCAAATTCTCTATAGAGGCAAACCCCTATAGTTAATTACATCCCAAATGATGGGAGTCACTTGAGAAAACTCTCGATAATGATCAGAAGTACTAGTCTTCAAAAATTCAAAGTTTAGGTTTTCACGGTAGGACGTGGAAAGACAAGTGGAAGTGGCTCAAATAGACACAATTATTTTCAGGAGTCCAAAAGAAGGAAAAGGTAGGGGATGTCAGAATCTGAGGAGAAAACCTGATTTTCCAAACTATCCTAATACGTGACTGAGTTTTAGAGACAATGTTATTTAGGTGTTTAATCCTACCAATTTTATTGTTTGAGACTTATATTTGCATAATATCTGATTATGCAAATAACTCGCAAAGATAAGAGGGTTTACGTCGTATCACACGACAACCTCGGAACCTAAGGCGGAACCTAAGGCGAACCTAAGGCGAGTTAGGACTTACGCTGCACAACATGGCTGTACAGAAACCTAAAGAGGGTGTGAGGATTTACGTCGTGCTAGGCGAACTACTTCGAAGCCCTATGAGTTGTTATTTAGAATAAAGAGAGAGATTGTTGTTGAAGATCCTCTTGTCGCTCGATCAAAGCTCCTCATCGTGCTGCCCACAAAGTTGGCTCCAAGCTGCTGTTGTAGCGATGACTCTAGGGTTTAAGTTTTTTAATGTGTCAAGTCATGATGTCAAATCAAATGTTTTCTAAGATTATGATCATTTAGGTGTTATGAGAAAAAGTTGATTAGAGCGACACCGGTTAGGATCTCACGGTTTCCTCGTTCTGATATCACTATTTTCTTTTAAATTTACTTAGCTTAAACGAATTATGAAATCCATTTAAATCGGAGAAATCTCGTTATCAACTGTGGGTTACCTCCTCCGATGAACTCCCGTAAATTCGAAAGAACGCGTTATGTTTCTTTTTTGAAAATGTTGTTTAATTTTAAAAAATCATTTTGTTTTGAAAGTGAAATTGTATTTGTATTTAATACATGCATAATGTGTTAGAGCAATAATAAATTGCAATGAAGAAACAAAAAAACAAATAAAATGTACCTGCGTACGTGGCGTATTTGCTGTTGTTATCCTTGTTGCATGCTTAACTCACAAAACACAATATAACTTGCAGGGAATTTAAATAAATTTCAGAGAAAAGAATAAAACAGTAAGCAGTAGAACAAGTCATAACAACAGTTAGGAACTCCAAACATGTGATTCTAAGGTTTCCTGCAACTCCTGACTGCAACTAGCGAGCTAGTACGGTGATCATGCGACCTCCTACGACTCTGAGCAACAACTAGCAAGTTTACGGTGATTCATATAACTCCGGACAGCAGCTAAGAACTTCAAACAACACCTGTATGGCTTCCTATGAACCCAAACAACAATGGATAACACCTATGCGACTTCCTATGAACCCAAACAGTGGTGGACATCACCTAGATGGCTTCTTACGAACCCAAACCGTGGTGGACAACACATAAATAGCTTTCTACGAACCCAAACAGTGGTGGGCAACACCTATATAGCTTCCTACGAACACAAATGACAGTGGGCAGCACTTAAATGACTTCCTACGAACCCAAACAGTGGTTTTGGAGCCTTGGACAGCAGCCTACAACATCCCTATACTCCAAACAGTGACTTTGGAGCCTTGAACAGCAGCCCACAACGTCCCTATACTCCAAACAACGACTTTGGAGCATTAGACAGTAGCCGACAGCGCCCCTATACTCCAAACATTGGCTTTGGAGCCTTGGACAGCAGCCTAGAGCGTCCCTATACTCCAAACAACGACTTTGGGGCCCTGGAAAGCAGTCTACAACGTCTCTATACTCCAAACAGTGGCTTTGGGGCCATGGACAGAGCGTCCCTATACTCCAAACAGCGACTTTGGGGCCTTGGATAGCAGCCTACAATATCCCTATACTCCAAACAGTGACTTTGGGGCCTTGGACAGCAGTTTTAAATAGCCCAAACAACAGAGGAAACCTCCTCAAAACAGACCCAAAAGACAATTTAAAAGTCCTGAAATCCCTCTTTAAAACAGTGATAAAACCTCCCCAGAATGGTACCGTTTATTCCTCAGGTATACTCTTGTCGATGTGGCACATATTTGAAAATCCATTCCATATTTGAAAATCCATTCGTCGATTTGAAAATCCATTCGTCGCGAAACTCTTTCCGCATATTTGTCCAGAATTAAAGTCAACGGCCAAAAAAAAAACCAAAAGAAAACACTATTTCGCCTAAGCCGATTGCTTCCAGTATTAATTGGAGCTCCATTCACAAAGAAAATGCTATAGCCCAAATATACACCCATTAGATACATACCCCAATATCCAAACATACTGAAAAGGCCTTCTTTATTTTGGCTAAAGATATTTGAAACACTTTGGCTGGGCAGCAAAAAGAAATTTACCCAACCCATATTTCAGGCTCAACGGACAAGCTATGAGAATAACCATGCCCAAATCTCCACAATATTTTGGATGGATCTGACTTATGGAAATTAATAGAGATACAGCTATAAGGATGAAAAAGTAATTTTAATGAACACCAAATTTTCCCACATGGACATGATATTCAACACCTGCTGTGAAAATAAGATGACCTGCACCAAGCAATACTACTGGACTTACGGACTGAAGAGCAATCTTCCAATTTCTTTAGCCTGTTTTGATATTAAAGAATTTGCCACCACAAACGACCTACACCAAGACCCATCAAACAAGTGCCATATGCCTCAGTTTTGGCCCAGTGTCTAAAAAAAAATTTAAAGTCAACTGCCAGAATGCATATGCATATTATTACTACCATGAAACACGGTACCATAAAATACTCATCCTAGAAGGCGATAAATTATGTTGTCCAATTTCATTTTTGAGGGTAAAACGGCTTGGTCTAAAGATGATCTTTTAACTGAGGTGCAGAAAAGCATCATAATTATCATGATAATAGCCAAAATATAAATCCATTCAGCAAGGATCTTGAAATTTTATCGACAGCGCAAACCCAAGTGAGTAGATGCGAGGGTGTCAAGCTGTAAGCAAGCGAACCATTGTTACGTCGTCTGCGAGAGGGAAGCAGGCAAGGGCTTCAGAGGGGGAACAGGCGAGAGAGTAGGGCTTCAACGTGAGGCAGGGGAGTTCAGTTGAGCACGAGTCTCCGTCGCAGAGAGTAGAAGCGAGCAGGAGCTTCGATCGGGAGCTGCGATCGAGTCGCAGAGGAGGAGCGAGATCGAAAGGAGCAGGCGTCGAGCGGGGATCTTTGGCGCAACAAGGAGTCAAGTGAGGGTTTCTGTCGAGCAGGGGAGACGAGCAGGACCTTCGTTCGGGAGAGCTGAGCGGAAGCGAGCGGGCAAGGGGTCTTCGGTCGAGTGAGAGCAGGGAGGCGAGGGTTTCTGTCGAGCGAGATCAAGCAGAGGAAAAGAGCGGGAGAGCCGAATGAAATCCGCGGAAGGCGAAGTCCGAGCGGGATCTTTATCCATCGAATTCCAAATAGTTGTTAAGCATGTGTTGGGCGGGGAATTAAATGGTTTCCATATGCAAGGAGGTTTAATTGGAAAGCATTAACACCTGAATATTTTTAATTAAGACAAATTTAAATAATTTGTTTGAATTTTGAAATTTGAATTTCAAATTCAGGTGAACTGATGCTTAGCTTGTGTTCAGCCCGAGTCCAGCCTGAATCGAACCCGAGTCGAACCTGGGTTGAGCCCGGGCCAACGCATCGCTAATAAATAAATAAATAAATAAATGTATCGATATCCGTGCTAGTCGCTCGCGCGCGAAATCATAACAATACGGGTGTCATTCCTAGCTAAAGTCGACGTACTGGACGCATCTGTGTGATCCGTTTCGTCATCCGGGGTTGTCCAGACGAGTTCGCCGACGGGCGAGTCGATTGAAGTCAAAATCGTGTGTGGTGTGATGTGTGTGCAAAATGTGGCGTTTGCGATGCTCGAGTGACAAATAGTTTACCTAGGGGGTGCTCCTATTAATATAGGTACTCGACTTGAGTTTCATGTGTCGGTTCTCATCAACCCAACGAAATGCCGAGGATTCGGGACCGCCCATACGAGACTCGAAGGAGAGACGAGGTGACTCAAATTTTCTAAAGGGTGTGAGTTCCATACTAGTCCTCTAGGAGGGTCAAACAAGGGAAGCCTAAAGCTAGACCCTATGTTCTAAGGAGAGAGGTGAAAACCTTATCCAAAAAATGAGGTCAACAATCCCGTTAAAGAGATAGCTTGCAAAAAGATCATGTAGGCAAGTAAGCTGAAATAATTGAGAAGTATAATTAATCTGAGCTACATTATGACAAAAGCTTAGCTAGAAGAGGCTACTAAATAGTCAAAAAATTGTGCTAGTATGCATAAAATTGTGGAGAAATGCTTGTTTAAAATGTATTCCTAAGAATTTTGTATAATGAGGGAAAGGCATAATCCTCAAGATTGCAAATGTATAAGTACTTCAAAGTGCAGCTTCATTTAAAATTTTCTTATTTTATTTTCTTCCTTCACTGTTTGTGGCATTTATTTAGAGAGAAGAGAGAGCATAATTATAAACTTCAAGAAGGTGGGATGGAGGAGAACCCCGAATGACAATTTCCAAATAAGGTTAAATAATGGAATAAAAAAACATAATATAAACAATATCAATGACATGGTAAATGTCTCCAACTTCAATACCTCCGCCAGCCATCTTCCTCTTGATGCGACTCAAAAAGCATAGAGGGAAGAATAATAACTTACGAGATAATTATGAGATTTGGTAAGGCAATGTGTAGGCAAAAGGCTTACAAGAAATTATGGAGCATATAAAATAGTGTCTACAGTTAACGAGCAATGATGGATAAATACGTTTTCAGAAATAGAATAGCAAGATCCATCAAAAACAATAACAAGTGAAAATGATAAGAGTTAAAGTTAATTGTTGGTTATCTATCATATTAGAGGATATACTAGGAATTCTATTCGCAGCCGAACCAAAGGAGGAAGTAGCATAAATAAATAATATATAAATAAATAAAGAGGATGGAGTACGCAAGGCTCAATTACTCAATTGATAAACTAAGAATTTCGAAGCATTCCATAATACACTTCTTGGGAAATAAAGATTGAACCAGAATGAGTACTCGTAGAATCGATCGGGGCAATGGAGGACAAATGAAGAGCTTTTGGAAAATAGTCAAAATATTCCAACAGTAGCTAGAAGAGTGATTTGTTTGTTGATAATGCTAACATTGAAGAAAAAATGTCATGGCCGCAATAACCTCATCCATGATTAGCACAACTACCCTTTGTTCCTATGGCAAGAATAGTATGATAATGATAAGAAGTTAGAGCATGTAAATCGATAAATGGGTGAACACATAAGACAATAATATAGATGTTGGGAAAGTGATTCATGCATCAATTGAGCTTGAATAGATTGTAGAGATGAATGAACATCAAAAAGAAGCTTAGCAACATAAAAACCACTTTTTTTTCCGTATTGATGGTAAGCAAACAATATTAAATAAATTCATCCTTTCAAGTAGCTATAATATTCAAAAGTACTTTTTTTAACATTTAAATAAAGAAAATATATTAAAATGGAGGGTATATAGCATTAAAATGATATTCTCCTGAAAATGGATAGAATGAAGAAATTTCTTGTCAGTTTAGCGGTCTCCTAAATTGTAATGATGAAAGAAATGATATGCTCAAGATTTTTGGTTATCCATATGAATAGTCAGAAAGTTGTCATTTGATGTAGTTAGGAGTGTTAATCGGTAAAGCCTGGATGTTTAAGTTTCTCATGAGATCCCACAAGAAAATAAATGATCTGAAAGCATGAAAGATAGTTGGTATCACTGAGTTTGATGGTAGTATTAATAGTACAGTACCTGAAGCACTATTGGCCAACACTACTAAAACAGAAGAGTGATAAATATAGAATCAATAAATAATAAATCAATGTGAGGTGATGTGTAGTGTGCACAAAGACGATCTAGAGAGTACAACAAACATATGAGCGAGAGCAACAGATGCTTGAACCAACAAAGGAGCATAGGAGTGTGAGAAGCAAGCATGCCAGTGAGTGCCTGGGTGGGAGTCTTGAGTCCTATAGCTACAAGTGACGAGACATGGAAGGAAGAAAAGAGAGGAGAAAGAGGGAAGGAACCTAATGGGGAGGAGGTAACTAAGAAAATAAATTACATTACTCTGAAAGCATATTAGAAAGAAAAATGTTGTCATTCATCTTTGACTAAATACAAGTGCCTACATATAGCAAAACCGCGAGAGAAGAAAAAGGAATAACTTGAAGAGAATGAATGTTACTACGAGAATAAGCTATTGTAATAAATCATCTTTCCAATTTAGCAATTTCATGTAATAACAATAACAACTTTCCAATCTAATCCTTCCCCACAACAATATAAAGTTGATGCCCCAACAAGTTTCCTTAAGCACGTAAGTAAAAATCTACAACTACCTAAGGATTTGTCTAACCTTTCTCATTTTCATGGTAAAATTTTCAAGCATCAACACTAGAGACTGTTTGGCAGCCCATTTTAAGCAGGATTTAAGCTAAATCCTGCCAAACGGCAAAAAAAGCCTCCGTAAATCCCATTTCTAAATGCTGTGAATCGGCGAATTTAGTAAATCTGGAAAGAGCGAAGAGAAAGAATGGGGCGAAGAGGCTTACCTTTCTCAAAGGTTTCTGGTAGGAGCGGAGTGGACGGATGAGAAAGATGGGAGATTCTGTATTTTCACTCGGAATAAATTAAGATGTAAGTAGTGAAACTTGCATTTGATGTCGTTCTGGTTTACTAGTCCTTAAGCTACACAGTAAGGAAGATGTTAGATCAGGGAAAATCCCCATTTGGGCAAGCTCTCTCGCCTGAACCCTATGGACAGTAGCAGACTTCTATTGCCGAAGAGAGAGGCGAGAGAGTTGATGTTGAGAAGAGTTGGAAAAATGTAGAGCTAGGGAAAAGCTTAGAGCATCATCGCACCTTCCTTTTCCGGCTTACAGAACTCGCCGGCGAAGACGGAAACCGACGCAGGCCCTTCTTGGTGCTCGTTCGCTCTGCACCGAGTTCCGCCTCACGGAAAAAATTTGTACATTGTACCGTGTAACTCCCTTATAAACTCATGTGTAAATCCCGTGCCCCTTATAAACTCATGTGTAAATCCGCATGTTTGTAACTCCTATATAACTCTCGTGTACACGCTTATAACTCCCATATAACTCCTGTGTACACTATTATGTACGCAGAGATGCGTACCCCTTGACGTACGCAAATTTTTTCCCCGCCTCACGGTCTAGAAATCTAAAATTCTTTCCCCCAACGCGGTCACTAGGGCTATGACGGCGCTGAGTAAAAGGAACACATGTTACATCACTCCGAATTTTGGAGCCAATGAGACAAAAAAAATAAAACAAAATTCGTTTTAGCATTTGATAACATTCTCTTCGTACTATTCTGTATTATTCTGATATTATTGTGATAGTATTTATGTGTTATTGTGTTCTAACAATATTCTCGGTGTTATAATAACACAATAATACATCAGTATCATCACAATAATACTTAAATAATGCAGAATAACATGTGAGGAATATTCCTGTGTTACCGGGTCAAATCACAGAAAAACGAGCACGTTTTCTTTTTTATTTTCTAAAAATTTGAGTGTAGGTCCTTGAAGCCACTTGTTCGCATATCAGTGGACTCTGAATACATCTATACGTTAGTAGTACTGATAGAATAATTTTTCTGAATAAAGAGAAGCTCTAGTTTAAGGCTGCAGATCTAATATTAGAAAGTAAATAGTTGTATGCATGAAGATAGAACACATGAATTTCAGCAATGGAATTTAAATTTTGATATAATTTTTATCTTGAAATTGACAAATTAAATCTCTAAGTAAATTTCGATTTGACTGTAAAAATTAAACTTAACACTCGAGGAAATAGTGAAAACTTTTACATGTTATAAAATATTTCTTTCTAAGAATATATTTTTAGGTGTTCAGTCAGTTGTGTACGAAAATATTTAGTTCTATGATTGGTTTTACAGTTGAAAACAAAATACGAAACAAATAAGTTTGTGACAGGGTTTGAGTTGATATAATTGCAGACAATGTTAGAAAGAGAATCATGCAGCAAAATAAATCGTCGAAATTACTTATTCTTGATACAAAATAATAATTACTGCTTGAAAATTGAGAAACTTTAATTTTGACTCGGATTTCTTTAGAGCTGACAACAGTTAAGCTCGAAATCAAAACGTTAACATCCTACTGAGACTGTTAGGACTGTCAAAGATCGATAATCGACGAATATTTATCAATATTTTATTTTTAATCTTGTTTGTCACCATAGCCACATTAACTCATTCACGAGTATATTTCGTTCATGTTTTCTTTATAAGTGTAAAGTCAGTGATCCGTATGGGGTTGTGATTGGTTTCTCACTTGGAGACAACATATGAAATAAATCTATCTGTGAGTTGGTCGGTGTAATTAGAGTGGCATACACTATTAGAGGGAGACGCCTTAACCAATTACGAGTCTCGACCATTTAAAAATCTTCGACATAACTAACATACTAAGATGTTAAATGATCCAACTTCGAATTGAAATGATGTAGGTTCCAAATAATTTAATATGTATGTTCCCAATAAATTTGATAAAAATTTTTGGCTCGTACCTTGCTGTGTTTATTTCAACTCTAGTTTCATGTGTGAGTCAAACTTAGAATCAATTTCCGAGTCGAAAAATTCCTTGCAAGGAGAGCTTCATCACCTGAAGGGAGCGGAGGCCAGTACTTGGAGCATTGATGACCAACTTTATATCTAGTTGATCGTCCTAGGTCGATCGACCTATTCTCCGGGCTCGATCGGCGTCCCTAGCCTAATCGCCCGATCTTTTGGGTTCGATTGACATCCCAATGTCTATCCCCCGCTTTAAATTTGATCAGTTATTTCGGCTCGATTGATTTATTTTTTGGGCGTGATCGACCACCATGCGTGATCGTCCAATCTTTTGGGGTCGATCGACCGCACTGACCCGATCGCTTAATCTTTTGGGTTTGATCGACCACCCTAGCTCGATCGCCCAATATTTTGGTTTTGATCGATCACACTGGTTCGATAACCCACTTTGGGTTTGATTGGCTGCCCCAACCTGATCTGCTGATCTTTTGGGTTCGATCGACCGCACTTGTTCAATCATTCATTTCGGTTTGGTTGGCCGCTCCGGCTCGATCGCCCAATCTTTTGGGTTGGATCGATCGCGCTGGTTCGATCACCCACTTTGGGTTCAATCATCCGCCTCGATCCGATCACCCATTATTTTGGGTTCGATCGACCACACTGGTTCGATCACCCACTTTAGGTTCGATCGATCATACCAGATCGATCAACCCACTTTTTTGGTTCGACCGACCGCCACAGCCTAGTCGACCGATTACTTGCATGCTTGTATGCTTTCTTGCAGTTGCATGTTTTCTTTGCATTTGTATGAAAATTCTTTTTGACTTAATGTCTATGATTTATTCATGTGTAAAATATTTTTGTCGTGTATGCTTTCCATGAGACATGTTTGGATGTCTCTATGAGCATCCATGCTTGTGGTGTCTCTTTGAGCGCCTACACTTGTAAGTGTCTTCCCCACATACAACATTGTATGTACAAAGATGAACACTTGCACGCTTTGGAAGGGGTTGGCTCACTTATAAGTCATTTATCTCACTCTCAACGACGCCACCTAAAATGTCGTAGATATTTCACATCATTTTGATTATGAGTTATGCTTCCCAGTCGCTGAACTTTTATGAGACACAATGTGTGTTCACTTAAATTTGTGATTCTCTCCTGTATGAATCATATGACTTAGTATGTTTGATATTTTTCATCTTTGCATGTTCGTCATTTGAGTGTCATTCACATGTCGTATGTTTGACATTTCTCATATGTCTGCTGCATTTTTGTATGTTGGATATGTTTCATTTGTCTTGTTGCATATCTCTTATGTTTGCATGTGTGCACGGTGATTGCCTATCAGGTAAGGTATAAATCCTCATTATATGTATCATTTTACTTGATGCAAACTCATTCATAGTCAGTGTATGCCTTTTGCATGACACTCCGAGTCCCCCAGGCAGATGTAATTTTTTTTCATAGGTAGCATGTTTTATCGGTACATCATGTTCTTGTGTGTCATGTTGCATGTAGGCATCCTTGCATACATTTGCATTATTTGTGTTTCACTCTTTTGGGCATCCATTGTGATTGTTTCATGCTTCAGTCGAACAATCACAATATGAGCTTCTTGCATGATTGTCGGCTTGACCATGTGCCTTGATGACTTTTCTTACTCGTTAGAAGAGTGACATGTTTGTTGGTCGTGATACTCAAACGAGCATTGCTTCTGAGGTTATCTCGGCGATCAATGCGAGTTTCTATATCACGAGCAACAAACAATATAATTGTGTTAAGGATGTAATGACTCAAAATTATAACACATGCGTCATGGACCCACATTGTATGGTCAGTTATTTTAAAGTATAAGAAATGATTATTTTTACTCTTTTATAAGTATTATCCACCTTACTTTAAAGTTTATATATGTTAGGCCATATATGAGACAACCACTTTTAAATGTCACCCCTTTATTATGACGTGCTTTAAATCCCTTGGATGACGGGGCCAGTATGACGATCTCATCAAAGTTATATGGTAACCAAACTTTACCCTACGCATTTAGATGTTGGTTAAGACACTTGTCGTTAGATGGTGTGTTAACCTAGGACTAGGATACTAGGTAGTATCTTTGACGCCTCTGAATATAGTTTTCTATTGGTTTGTTTGTTCTAGCAAGCATCACTTTTATGTTTTTGGTATGCTTTTGTTTGTGCCAATTTTTGATATGCATGGTAGTATTAGGTCGCTCTTCGGCAGGGAGTCATGTCATATATATGCACGCACACATGTATAATAAAAAAGGTGGGTTGCATGCGATGGTTTACGTGCTGACTTTAGCTTGCATGTGTCACTTAGCTCCCCCACCAGGCATGGCTCATTTATGTTGCATGTAAGTAGATTTTTGTGCTAACTTTATTTCGTGCATGTCGAGTCCTTTTTTTTTATTTTTCAATATACTTTTTAGAGTCCTTAAGAGAGTCATATAGCAAAAATAAGATACGAGCATGCGTTTCGAGACTTTTTAATGAGGGAATCATGTAGCGGGGAAAAGGAGTAGCAACTCGTGTCCCGCATCTTAATTTCATATTTGATATTAATGTATAGAATTATGACCGGACATATATATGTGGAGTTCGACTGCTCTTTTTCTTTTACGGGATATGTCGCAGACCCAACAGCACTAACATTTCTTATTATTTTATTTGGCTTGATTTATAATCTTTCTTGCATGCTTGGTTGCTTTGTTGTTTCACCATTTTTCATGTGTTGTTTGTCTGGGAATGTGAAGATATAATTTTGGCTATTTAGGATTTAAAATTCTAAATTTGCTACAAAATCATAATAAAACATTCAAGATAATGAAAAGTTTAGGATTAAAATATTTAAAACTTTAAAAATAACACTTTTATTTTTTCTGCTTGACCTTCGTACCAAAATTTAAATAGGCTAAATGCATGACTATCACCCCCGTCATATTTAATAGAGTCTCCATATTATGATTGATTAGTTTACCACATCATATTGCAAGTCTTGAGGAGAAGCATCCATGCTTCTCCAACCTAATTGACCCAGCATAGATTTCTAGTTAGATGGTTGTTTAGTACGTTTAGGGTGTTAGAAGCCCTCGACCTAGATGGGTGCAAGTTCTTTTGTTGACAACGTTTTCGGCTTTGTAGCTGAACCTCCCTTTCTCTTCCTTTCCCACGGCATCCTTGCCATTTCATTAGTTATATGTCCCATCTCTTGGAACTCCACATGATAGTCATAGGATAGAGTTTTGTTTCTTTGACTTAGAGCTATTGAGGTCCTCTTGGATGACACAATTCATAGATTGCTGATCGAGGATCTCTAGACGTGTTGGGTCAACTACCTATAAAACTAGATAGACTTAAGATACTAGTGGCTTGAGATGACGAGTTTGTAGTACTTCTACCAGAATATTTCTATCTTTTAGGACCACTCTACCCTTCCAATTGCTCAGCCTCTTTGAGCCCCGTCGATCCTTTAACTTTGTTGATATAATCTTGACAAATCGATTATTAATGAGCCGTCGCCCATTTGGGATACAGTGATTCACCATCTACCCTTATGTCCTGACGAGCTCTGACGTATAGAGATATCCCCATTGAGGTGATTTTGGTTATTTCGTATGCTTTGCATGCCGATGAGTATATGCCCATTTGGGGTGTGAGACACTCACTCTCTATCCCATGGCTTAGCGAGAGCTTTCAAAGCATTGGGGCGTCCCCATGCAAAATAACCATCATTTGATGGCCTATCCTCCAGGATCATGATAATATACGTGAAACTCATTTTATCGAGAGTATTCTTGGGTATCCCCACGATGTAATTAACAAGAGGGATACATTTCTCTATGAGACTATTGACCAAAAAAAAAATGTTCTTTTTAGTTCTCTCATTACGAGTGACTTATGCAGAGATTCTCTTTGTGGATGTTGTGTTTCGAGGTACATCGATCCAATTCTGTTCGAACGTATACTCTCAACCATCACATGAGAATTATCCATATAAAAACTTTCCGCTTGTTTCTTTTTATTTGTTTGTCTATTTATTGTCGTATATCCTTCTTTTTGATTCATCTCCCCTTCAAATCATTTATATGATTTAGAAGAGAGATTTACTTAGAAATGAGAATTATGAATAAGAGAATTATACAATGAGATATAAATAGATAAGCTGACAACTCCAAATCTTTAAAAAGAATCGAGAAATTGCATGCACAAATTCCTCAACACCAGCCAAAAACTCCTCAGTAAGTTATTTTCTTCCTGGATATAATCTGTTATACATCCACGATCTCATGTTTCACATATGCATCATAAATGTAGCTCTATAAATTAGTAAAACATCATTGCGTCCTACTTAGTGTCATATTTTTCATTTAAATCTAATAGATTGAGATTTTTTTTATATAACATGACTTGATCTTTTTAGGTGTACTTCTACCATTCTTAACTCATTTACATAAATAACACAAAATTCTTTGAACATTAAACCAGTAAAAAAGGGACCAAAATCCTTATGTCTTTTGTGGACCAAAATCCTAAGCTCTAAACACTTAAATATTAAATACTAAACTAAAATCTATGTAACATCGATTTTGTATATAATCTTCACATTGGGGATGGCAACACGACACCAAATTAATAGCATAATGACACTACACTACAAAACTATGCGAAGTGAATACGCAAAATCCTAAGTCTTAAACCTTAAAACATTAAATCATTATTACTTAAACCTTAAACCATAAATTATAAGCTTTAAAAAGATAAATAAAAAAATCCTTAAATCTTGAAAATTAAACACTAAACTTAAGCCCCATCTTTAAATCCCTAAATCCTAAACATAAAAAAAAAATTCCTACACCCCTAACTCAAAACCATAAACCATAAATCTTTAACACAAGTATTAAACCCATAACCATAAATCATGAAACTAAATCCTAAACCTTAAACCATCAAACCAAACCAAATTTTTGGTGTATTTACATACATAGCACAAAATCCTTATGTATTTAGGCACATAGCACATATCACAAAATTCTAATGTAATTAAGCACAAAATTTTTATGTATTTACATTCTCACACTTAAACTTCTATATTTACGCACATAATACTCAAATCCTTAAGTTTTTTGGGGCATATACAAACATAACGCAAACTTCTTATGTATTTGCATATCTCACATCTAAACTTTCATATTTAAGCACATAACTCTCAAATCTTATGTAAAACATTCTAATCCCAATGCATTGCATATCTAACAAAGAAATACGAAAAAAAATTGAGCAGTGCCTTTGTATTTTTGGATCTAACACTTATGCATTGCAAATCTAACAAAGAAAAAAATGAAAACTTATGTAAAAGCATCTAAACCCTATTCATTTCTAACAAAAAATATGAATGAAATTTGAGCGGTGTCTATGTATTTTCGGATCTAACACCCATGTGTTGCAAATCTAACAAAAAAACATGAAAACTTATGTAAAACCAAAGCTTAGAGGTGTGGATGTTGGTTTCTCACATTGGACGAAGTTTGAGTGGTGAAAACGAGCTGAAAATGCTGGAAACCAAGGTGGGAGACGAAAGAGCACTGGAGGAGACAAATCTGCGAGGGGGAAGAAGATAGAATGGAGTGTCGGCCGTACGATTTTTAGGTTGTTAGTGTCTGCTAATTCCGATGCTAACAAGTATGATTAGCATCGCCCTATGTTGGTGCTAATTCGACGCTGCTGCGTCGAATTTACGTCTGCAGCTTGATGCTACTCTTTTATGTCGATTCTTTTATTCTTAAAATTGTGCGTGCGGGACACTACACTGATATTAATTTTACATCAAAGTTTGTTTGACACTAATCCTGAAACTAATACACAATTTTTCTATAGTGAATCTCATGGATTCCCCACAGGCTCATCACCAGAGATCTAGGATCGACGACCAGGCTAGATCAGTCAATCGAGACCCGTACCGACCAAGCTTTAGAGGTCAGATATGTAAATACATAGGAGTTGTGTGTGGTATGTATGTTGAAGTTTTCCAAGAAAAATAAGAAAGAGCACATGCCTCTAAAGGTCTTTGTTATTAAAATACATTATATTATACATACGTACATAAATAGAACTGGGCAAATACAATGAACTTGGCACATACAATGAACTTGGCCATTTTTCTGTTGGGTTGTTTTTGTTTGAAGAGCAAGGAATAAAGCCCTAAAGTGGTCACGAAAGCCATCTGCTTTCATGGTCACATAAGGAGTAGAGAGAATCCTTTTATACAGCCCATCAAAGCTTAAGGCCGGAGCTAATTAAAGACTAACATCAAAGTTTTTATAAGTGTTGATTAACAAAATAGAGGTATTAATTACCCCTTTCTTCACCTGACCCTGAAACATGGGCAAGTTCATTGAATGAAATCAAACTATAAATAGGAGGAATGAGGGGTGGAGTTGCTCAAAATAAATAAAAAATGCAGAAATAGAAAATAAGGAAATAGCAGTCTCTGAGGTGATGATGGTTGAGTGGTCTCTTGAGTTCCCTTAAACACTTCACTGGAGTTCATTTGACTAAAATATGAAACACAACAGCCAATGAAGTGTTTGGGGGAACTCTAGCTGCCACCCAACATTTATAATATATGTGCATGCATTTATTTGTCTTTTCACTATTTATTACTATATACTAACTTGTATATTGGGTCTACTTTTATAGGGCCTTATTTCAGATTTAAATTCCATAGCTCATATGTAGATCTTTTTTTATCTATAAATTATAACTAAAAGCTGTACGCACTTTTGTAATTTGAAATAAAAGCATGCAAATAATCAATTAAAAATGTGACAGCCACCAAAAATATTAAATAATGAATTGTATGATTGAATATATTTATATAATGAGGGACAAATTCAAAAGGTTATGAATGATAAAAAAGTTTTTGCAAATATTAAACTTTAAACTCCCATCTCTATTTCATGGATTTGTTTATTTGTAATTAATTCTAAAGTCCTATAAAAAAATAAATGATATAATATTTCTTAAAATGTTTTTTGACTCATAATGGCTATCATATTTAAAATGAGAGAGTCATTCCTGCAATGCCATAAATCAGATTTCACGGATTTTGACTGTAAATCCTGGGCTTCAGATTTAAAGCAGAGTTTGATAACTGTTGTGATGCAGCTCGTTAATTGTCAAAACAGTCCCACAGGATTTATTAAATTAAATCCATTGCCCAATTTTTCCGGATTTAACCCCTAATAATTTTTAAATGTCTCATATGTGAAAAAAAAAATATTATATATTTGCACGTCCGGACAGCCAACCTTCGGGTATTTACCCGATCGTCTCCTCTCGCCGTCCAAACTGGTGATCCGTCGCTCTACAAACCCATAAGCGTCGAGGGTCGCCGGCAACGACGGTGGCGATATAACTGTACGACATTGATTCTAAATCTAATTTGTCGAAAGCGGATTTGTCGCCTTTCTTTTGTCCCGGATACACTTGTGCGGTTATGTTTCGACTTGCCACCGCCCACCGTCAAGTGGCTCCGGTTCTCCAGTAGAGCTCGCCTATTGATTGTTTTCTTTCGTCCATTCAGTTTCTTCTCAGCAATTGGTAAATTCATTCTTCTGTCTCGTCCTGTTGCACCTGCCTCTACCTAAAAAATGCACGCATGGTGTTTGACGAATTGCTTCCCCGAGCTCAACTTACAATTTATTGGAGATGTTCACCTAACCATGCCATTTGAAGTATTTTTATTTTATTATCATTATTTGCAATGTGTGCAAACAATCATCATTGTTTTGAATTTCAGCTGGTTTTCTAATCTTCCACAGTCATAAGTACTCTACACTGTTTAAAGTATTCGAGAAATGCATTGGGTTTACGGGCGGTCTCTTTGGTGTCTGTTGCTCTTCCTTGGTGTCTCAGTCAGGTGGCGTCTTTACGAGAACCTAATTCCTATGCTTTGTAGGTAGCACACCAGCTTCAGTTTGCAAACTAAGCTCCAAGTTACAGGAAGTAGGATTTGAAATTTATGCTTTATGATCTGCCAAAGGAAGTTTGCATCACTTGAAGCTTACAAGAGCCCTGCTCACACTAATCAGCTGCCTCTACTTCAGACTTTATCCTTTCTTATTAAACATTTTATCTTTTCCTTTTTATCTTCTTTAGCAAGATTTTCCCTGTTTTAGAGTTTGCAATGATAACTTTCTTCATTTTATTTTTAATATTATAATTGCACGTGTATTTGACCAACCGTAGCTACTTGCATTTGGGCAGAAGGCTAAAATGCTAGTATTTTTATCTATTGTTTTTACTTTTCATCAGTCTTTTTTTATGTATTAACTATAATTCTATTCTTTAATCGGCAATTTTATTTTTTTAATATTAGCGTGTACATCACTGGTTGATGTCCTCTGTTGTCTTTAGAGTTCAAATGTAATCAAAATATGCATGTATTACTGTACATATTTATACTGCTAGTTTGATTTACTTTTCCAAAAATTGCAATTTCATCAGCATACCATTAAGTTTTGGAAAAAAGATGAATTAAATTTCATTGTTTTGCTGATTTTTTAGTCTCCCAGAGAAACGTTTTAAAATTATGATGTGACGCAGATTTTATTTTAAATAAGGTATGCTTTTGGGAAGAACAACACAGCGTTTGCAATTATCTCACATTATGATGAAGATTTTGCAATTTCAAATCAATTCATCAGCTCCATCCAACTCCCAAAAGAGAATGCTCCTCAGTAAAGTTATAAGGGAGTATATGGATAAGGAGGAAGAGGAGGAAGAGGGGGGAGAAGGACTTTACAATGATGTTCCAAGGCCCCAGAAAAAATGGGAGAGGAAGCCATATGCAACCCCCATGAAAGTGCTTATCCATAGGGCAAAGGAAGAGAAGAAAGCCAGACAAGAAAAGCCTTGTCAGATCATTGAACATGCTCCAGAGAATGGTCTCCTTGTTCCCGAACTTATTGAAGTGGCCCATCAAGTCCACCGTGACAGGATTTCCCTGCTACATGGTCTCTCCAAGCTAATTGAAGGTTATCCAGCTATCCCAGTTCATAGATGCAGGTGATTTGATTTTCTTAAACCCATTATGCAACTTCAACGCTTTAATGGTCATGCTAGTTACTTGAGTTTGCCAGGTTTTGTTCCGAACTGCATGTTGGCTGGCATGGTCATGAAATAAGGACCTGTCAAGGCCCTGGCAGTGGTTCTAGGAACTCTTACCATGTCTGGAGAAAAGGAGGGGTTAAAGATATTCTTGGATTTGCGTATTGTTACCACCTTTTTGATAGAGTGGGAAAGCCGCGAGTAGGACACAAGGAGAGGCTCAACGTTCCAAGGCTTCCAGCCATAATGGAACTGTGCGTCCAAGCTGGTCTTAACCTTGATGATTACCCAACCAAACGAAGAACTGTACCAGTGTACTCAATTGAAGGAAGGATTGTTGACTTCGAGGCACACAAAGAAGAGGGTGCCAATGTAGATCATCTACCTGTTCCAGTAAGCTTTTCTGACTCTACTTTTGAGGAGGAAGAGAATATGAATTTAAATGAATTGGCTACCAAAACACTAAGCTCCTGGCTGGACTTGAGAGCTGGAGCAATGAAGATGATGAAGAAGTATAATGTGGTGACCTGTGGATACTGCCCTGAAGTTCAAGTTGGACCAAAGGGACACAAGGTGAGGATGTGCAAAGCTGCAAAGCATCAGTTTCGAGATGGACAACACGCATGGCAGGAAGCCACTATTGATGATTTGATCAGCCCAAACTTTGTGTGGCATGTAAGAAACCCAGAAGGACCTCCATTGGCTAATGTGCTCAAGAGGTACTATGGGAAGGCTCCTGCGGTTGTGGAGCTATGCATTCAGGCCGGCGCACCCATACTCAAAGAGTATACGAGTATGATGAGATTGGACGTTGTTCTCCCTGATCTTGATGAATATGATCTTGTTTCCTGATGATGAGCATTACTAAAAGAATAAATCTTCCATCCTATGTAATCTTATATCATTCATCTGTTAATACTAGCTATTCCTGTTAAACTAATAGCAATACATTCTTTTCCTTTTTCCTTCCTAGTTGAAACTTGTTCCTAAAGCTGAAATTATCATTCGCTGTGGCCTCATATTTTAAGTTGTTCGTCACAGAAGAGTGGAGTGATATAAACTAATGCCGGATTTGAATGATCATTTATTAAACCATTACTAATAAATGAGTATTTATCAAGCTTTTAAATCTTATCACTGCAACTCCATTAATTGTGGAACCCTGTTTCCTACCATTTTACTGAAAATAAGTCATTTGGAAAGAAATCAAAACATTTCAATAGCTTAATATATGCAACTCTAGCAGCATATAGTGTTGCCACAAAACACTAAGCTGCATCACACCAGTTTAATGTAGGATACAACCAGCTTCAATTGTGTAAAAATCATATAAATGAGAAACATGTCTAAAAAACTTAAATCATTGATACCCTCTTATATATTTTCCATAACAGAGTAGTGTTTTTAGCATTCAAAATCTGATTCAGCCATAAACGACCAAGAATTCCTATGATTAAAAAAAAATCAACTGGTAGGAAATGAGCACTAGCTGTTTACTATTGTCATGTCACAGAAGATGATTTACACGGTGTTTCATTCAACGCACCGGTGTTGTTGGCTTTGGGAATGGTAAGGGTACAGCAGCATCAGTAGCTGCATCTGGCATCTGAACAGAAGTTCGATACCTTGCTGGCAATTTCACTCTGGCTTCTATTTGCACAACTTTTGGTCCATCTTTCCCATCTTGCAATGTTTGTAACGAGGCAAGGACTTCCCTCATTCGCGGACGCTGCTTGGCTTCATGACTGATGCACTGCAGAGCAAGATTAGCAATGGTGTAGGCACCTTTCTTGGGGTACTGTCCCTCCAATTTTGTGTCCATGATTCGGAATAGTTTGCGCTTGTCTATAAGATAAGGTTTTGCCCAATCCACGAGATTCTGCTCGATGCCCACTTTGTTCTTGTCAAAAGCCCGGCGTCCAGATAACAATTCTAGTAGAACGACACCGAAGCTATAGACATCTGCCCTCGCTGTGAGTCTGCCTGTTAAAACGAGTTGAAGCTTCAAACTGCGAGGTCTTTTGGAGAACTTGTCTTACGCGTGTTGTGTTGATTCAATCATCAAAAGCAAACGAAATAGGAAAAAAAAGATCACCACACAAAATACAAGAAGAATTTTATACATGTTTATTCAATTGATAGTTATGTCCCGTTGCTGTTGTGACAGATTTCACTAAGTTTTGATTGAGTTTTACAACAGTCCAACTCTAATCAAGAGGTAAAACCATAAGCACACACCTTTATATAGAAAGAACATAACACACCAAGTCAATGTACGCTGAGTTTGCACAAGGTATTTATTTACTTATAGTGCAAAAGTTAGGCTCCGTAACTTAACATGATGTAACCTCTTAAGTTTGCATATCAATTGCTAGCATAGGGCGACACGAACTAGGACTTAAAAGAACTCTGTGCAGCATACATTCACATAAAAGAAAAAATGAAATATAATTGTGGTCCAAAAGCTTGACAGTGAATCTTGGAACAGTTACATAAATGAGAACTAACATGATAGGAAGACCTCACAATGTTGTATGCTTTTCAAGTAATATGAGCTTCGCAAGTTCAAGTTGGAAAATGATTCATCTATTTGAAAATGGAAATAACAATTATTGATGAACATTCTTGTAGAATGAGGAGAAACTCAAAATTCAACTACTTGTATGTCTGCAATAAACGCACAAGCCAGATTCACAAACTTAATACCCGCTTTACTACTTTAAAAACAAACATTCAATTTCATCCATTGAAAACTCAGGCACAATATCATGGTTTAGACCTAAAATCATTGGAAAGGTGCCCAAGAAAGGCATATGGGATCTTTACCTGCAAAATTAAAAGAAGGTTTCCTATTCAATTCTAGCCTTCATTAACAATAATGAATAGCGGAAATGTGTTGGCAAAAGAGTTCAGAAATAAGAACAGGTCGAGGTTTCAATACAAGTCATTTAAACGTGCAAAATAAAAAGGTTCAATAGTAAATCTTAATAATATAGATAAAATATACTGAAAGTCAAAGTTCAATATTCAGCTTTTGCCCCATTCTCCCATAATCCAAATGGATTTGCAACAGCACACAACTCTATAAATAAAAAATAGAAAAGAAAAGTGATCCCAAAAAGCCCCTAAAGAAATAATGCTCCTTCTCAAGGAAATTGAATATCTGCATGCTTTTAGAAACATGTTTTATTTATGAATGCATTACATCAATACATTTTTTTTTAATTTCCAAGTGTTTATAAATATGAAATTTACAGTATATGCTAAATTACTAACCTGTGGCAATATACTCGGGTGCAGCATAACCTTGAGTGCCCATCACTTGGGTGGTAACATGGGTTCTATCTCCAGTTGGGCCAGCTTTCGCAAGTCCAAAGTCTGAAAGCTTAGCATTGAATTCCTGCATTTAAAAAAAATCAATATATCAATTAGCTAACTGATTTTACCCTGAAATATAAGTATAATATCGGCTTGCTGTGTTAAACTTACTGAGTCTAGAAGAATGTTTGACGCCTTAACATCCCTATATATGACTTGGGATTCAGAATCATGTAAAAAGGAGAGACCTCTGGCAGCTCCCACTGCGACCTTAATCCTTATTGTCCAAGAAAGTGGTTCAGCACTCCCTATAATTGAGGGAGATAGAGCACTAATTAATTCTAGATAGCACAAGAAATATGCTACATTAAGAAGAATTAAACTTTTTGTCCAGCTAAATGAGCTTTGCTCATTCCATTCAATAACAACCCCTTATAATAGTTTTTCATAAGTTGCAAATTCATATATGTCCTTGTATGTCCATTCAAATTTATCATCATTGTTCCATGTGTTATTCTACTAAAAAAGTTCTTAGATAATAGACGATTCCCAAGTTGCAAAACCTAAACCTCTGGCAGCTTCCACTTACTCCTAAATAGATGATTCTCAAGGCTTCCTCTTGGCATGAATTCGTAAACCAGCAGCCTATCATCGCCTTCTGAGCAGTACCCAATTAGCTTAACCAGGTTTGGATGATGAAGTCGTCCAAGATGATCAACCTCAGTCTGCATTAATTGTGTACAAGCAAAATTACAATAAAAACTATGGAATGAAACAAACAATCGTCATGTTTAATTAAACAAGTGAAACTAATAAGCAGAGAATATCAGTAGGAATCATGCCAGCCATTCTTTGTGGCCCTGGAAGCCTTCTGGTTTCAGTTTCTTGACAGCAACAATCCTGCCAACTCCAGGCTTGGATGCAGCCAGGCTTTGTTCATCAATCCAACCTTTGTAGACATAGCCAAATCCTCCTTCCCCAAGGAGACTATCAGGCCGAAAATTTCTAGTGGCATTTTTTAATTCATTGAATGTGAAGTCCTTCAAATTCGAAGATGCTAAGATCTCTCCTTCAGTTCGAGGCGTAATAAGAACTTCAGAAGCAGGCTTTTCGCTAAATGAGGACGCGGTGAGGTTTGAAGGAGTTGAACAGGTTAAGGTGGAAGGGACTGTGCCTAAACTTATCTTGGTGATGGTTTTTGGCTGGCCTGCACATAAATCATACTGAATAGAAATTTGCCAAAAACTAACAACAGAAGCTTAAAACAAGAATTTAAACAATTATATGGGCTGTCGTATACTTTATAATCATAACGGAAATACCACAAACAAAAGTTGTGAATGTGCTAAAATTGTATATTTTGAGGATGTCTAATCATGAACTCTTTCTGGAGGAATGTTTACGTGCTAAAGTATTCACTTACAGATGCTTTTGGATGGATAATAAGCATCATTTAAATATAATTATCAGGCCTGATATGTCATATGGGAAGGAATTTATAGTTGCAGACCAATCTGAAAAGAAAAACTTTATGATTTCAAAATGGAATCAAATTTCATACAATATAGATATCACTAGCACAAATAAACTCTAAAATAAAGTAAATCAATCCATCATAACCCTACAAACAAGCCATAAATTCTAAATCTTGTTTCTGGATCAGTAATCTCAATCTGATGCCGCCGACTTCTTCCGACCTCAGAAGAATCCCAAATCACAGCCACATCATAAAATGATGAATAATTATTACAATATAAGAGTTGCTCCTTCTCAGCAAAAGGAATAATGATATAATCCACAAATTTAAAGCTAACAGAAGATCAACGAATTAATCTCATATCTCTACTAATCCAAGCGGCAAAGAAAGAAATGTTTCGAGACCTTCTTACTTAACCCAAATCTAAAAGGGAAACTTCCAAATTATAGGCAACGTATAGTGGTATAAACAAAAATCAGCACTTTGAATATAAAATTAGTCCAGACAAAATCAGTGAATGGGAACTTAAACAAAAAAGTTAAGAAACCTGAAGTATGCTGGGAGCTTCGAGCACTGCCGACCCTGGAAGCATGGCTGATGCAGTTTCCCATAGCCTCCTCGTACAGTAAGGCCACCTTCAAAGATTGTTCGACACCGGCATGGGTTTTGTTTAGAGGGCGAGATGAAGAAAGCTATAAGGAAAAAAATCGAAATTTGCGGCCGGACTATCCCCCTTTTAGCGGTTTCTTTCTCAGATTCAAAACCAGTGGAAAAAGTGGTACGAAGGCCAGAGGAGAGCAAGCGAAAAGTCTAGCCGTAGGAAAGAGAGAGGTGGAGAGGAAAATGCAGAGTAGAGATTAATAAATGGGCAGAAGAGTCACTCTGCACTTTCGAAGAAGCAGCACACGATAGACATGTGTTTTCAGTTTTTTTAGTTTTTTGATTCCGTAATGTGATTTTTTAAGAAAAGTACCCCTCTGAAAAATAAATAAAAAATCTTTTCACTCCCTAGAACTTGTTGGCCATGCTTCCGGAAGCTGACCTTTTTATGGTAAGCTATGAAAACTTAACAGTATATTTGAACTTGTATCCCTTGTAAATAGCTTAAATGACGGGCCCTGATCAATGATCAATGAATGCACTTTTCTTTTTAAAAAATAGATATCAGATTTCACTGACTGGTGAGGGACTTTATATGGGTCCTCATTTGAATTGAATTGTCTAATTCACCTCTATGGTGTTTCATTGAGACTTTTATATCTATAATTGCTTTTAAAATTGATATCTCCCTCACGGTTGGTCGTTTAACTAACAATATATCTCATCAAGTCTTTGCAAGAGTTAAATTAAGTTTTTCTTCCTAATTTTATTTCAATTACATGAAATTAGAAAGTCTATAGTCAATCTATTATTTATGAGTGGAGGAATCCCACATTTTGTAAGGATTGTACTATTTTTGTTATAGAACCATCTGATTATCTTAAAAATTTTGTTTGTCAAGCATCTTGACCAATCGTTTACTCCTATCATTAGATGCAAAATTAGAAGTAGAAGTAGGAACATAAGTGAGCAAGGTTTACTCAAAAGGGAGAGCTCTAAGGTGGTTACCCTCTCCTCTACTATTGTTAACCTACTCATGATCTAAATATCTCATCTTCTCCTTCCTCTGGAAATATAAATGTTTCTCTCAAAGGTTTTTCCTAGTTATTTCTTGGATAAAGCCTCTGAGAGCGATCCCTTAATCCTATAAGTCTAACGACTAGAACTAGCATTCAACTTTAATCTGCTCTCTTCTTCATCTAAATTTCTTTTCCCATGTCACGATAGCAATATCCATGACTCCAATGACATTTCAATGGAAAAGAAGATCAATTTTGAGGCTAATAATATTGAAAAATCATTGATATTATCTTCATTCCACAAGAGCAAGAAAATCAAATTGGAAAAGAACCAATTTTCTTAAAACCACTCTTCTCAATCCCAATCATTGTTTATGTTTTACATGTTTACAATAACTTAGAATGATTGAGGTTTAAAAGGAGATTTTCATTTCTCTAAGTGCAAGTATCTGCCAAATGACATAAAAATTTAGATCTATTGTCTCTTTGAAACCAAAGTAGTTCTTCCTCCCCTTTCAAAATTTTTTTTTTCTAAAATCTAGTGAGAGGTTGCTAAGATGAATTTCATGGTTATTGTCACTTATATCAAATATGTTCATTTGATTGGATTCTTCCTTTTTGTTAAACTCTTAAGGCATTTACATGCCTACCGCATGATTTTTATGTATTTACATATCTCACACCTAAGCTTCCATATTTACAAACTTAGCAATCAAATCTTTAATATCACAACCACAATAGTACTATTACCACTTTTTTAAAGTGAAATCTCATTTATAGGTTTAAACCACCAAAATGCTATGTATGCAAATATAAAAGTTAGTGTGACATATGTAAATACATAATAATTTTGTGCTATGCATGTATATTTTCCTAAATTTTTTATCAAGGTAATTTATGTTGGGAATGGTGCAATTGAGTGAAGGGATATATGGAATTTTATTTTTGATTTGGCTCCCTTTTTTAATACAACATGGATGATTTGAGGGTATTTTAATAGCATTGCAAATTTTGAGGATGTGTAAAATGTCCTATACCACTCCTTGGAAGCTTATTATATAAACCCTTTTATTATAAACATTGGCTATAAAACACCCCCTTAACTCATTTTATAGTTCTTCCTTCTTTCTTATATTTATTGTGCATATGGGCCACTTCCTCAATCGGAGGGACATATTTCCATATAAAATTATTGAAACTCATGCCCTGATTTTATGAAGATAATATATGCTTAGTGCTCAAGCGCATAACAAATTGGTTATAAACAAAGCGAAGAATCCAAAGATGTTGGGTTTGTGTGCTCACTCTGCTTGAAAAAACAAGCTACTTAATAATATTTATTATTAATAGGCTCAACAAAGCTCATTTAATTAGCTAACAAGTCAAGCACAAATTAATCTGAGTCATCAGCAATTTTAAATGAGTCTAATTTAAACATTATTAGAGATACCCAAATCAAACAAGCTTGATTTTAACAAATGTGCTCAAGCTCAAGCACAAGAAGCTCCAACTCCCTGAGTTGAGTTGTAGACCTAGTAAATAATCATTAAGATTACAAAAATATTATTATTTTTATTGAACAAATAACATATAGTGTAAAACATTTTTTTGACTTGTAGTTTAAGGAATGTACTGTATTATAAAGTAAATTTAATTATAAAGATCCTCACCCTTTTTTTTTTTTTTGAAAATTCAATCTCATTAAGCTACTATAATTCTTGTAGAAACAAATAGTCCATATGTTGAAACTATTTTTTTATTAAAAGAATTCCTATTTGCTGAATTTATTTTTAAATAAATATAATATAAAGTTTTCATACATAATACTAACTTCAAAATAAATTTGGAATGGTTCCAAAGTTTAGCTAGACCGGCATCGAATCATTATCTCATGTCACAAATTATTGATGAAAATGTATATTAAAAATTATTACACAAAACAAAATTTGAGGTATTAGAATGAGATATTAATTTATTAGTATTGTATGAAGATCTAGCTTACATAAAAAAAATAATAATAATAAATTAAAGAGGAGACACCAGAAATTCTATGTTAAAAATTACAATAAAGGAAAAATCACGGGGCCTATGATAGTTAAAATGATTCACCTATGTTAATATAACTAAATTTGACTCCTGAATAAGTCAATGTTACAAGTGTGTGAGATTTGAACTTAAAACTTTTTTTTTCTTAGGATGATAGAAAATTTTGAAGTGGTGATGACTAGGTGGATGCGCTGGAGGCCTAAAATGGGGACGTGTGACGATGGTTTGATTTTAGCGTCTACAGTGATGATGTGGTGTCGGTGGTTGGACGATAACTTATTTGTTATTATGGCTCGATGACAATGATAACAAAAATCTAGTGTCAACTTTTCTCTGACAACGACCACAATGATAGCAATGATTGCGTGGTAGTAGAGATGTGAAAATGATAGTTTGGAAATAACTTATCAGCGATGACAATAACATCAATAGTTTAGTGGTAACAATCTAGCAGTGATTTAGCAATGAAAGTGGCGATGACAGCTTGACGATGATTATCATCCGATAGTAGAGATGACAATAGAATGATGGCTATCTGGCGGCATTGATGGACTGACAATGGTAATAACTAAGCGATAAAGATCTAACAACAATGACAACGATTGGGTGATTATAGTTTAGCGATGGCAATGACTTGACCATAGTGGTTCAAAGTGAATAGTTGGAGCACTATAGGATCTAAGCCAATTAGTGTCGGACTAATCCAATGCTAATATTGGGAAAATTCGACGCTAAACAGATTTAGTGTCATATTTGAATCAGACATATAGTCGGCGTTAAAAATTGGGTCGTTAATTCAATCAGCGTTAATTTTTTGCATTGGATTTAGCGTTCTTAAAACTCGCAGTTATCCAACTTCGATGCTCCCCATGACGACACAAATTTTAACTGTGAAATCTTTGTTGAAAGCTTGCGTACATAAATTGGCATTGTATTTGCGTCAGACTATATCAAAAAACATTGAAAAAATTCGAAGGATTAGCGTTAGAATTTATGACACAAACCTATAACCAATAAAAAAAATAAAAAAGCGATCGAATTTTCACAACCTGTGCCCAACAAATACGAGTAGCATCTTGATTTAAATATATTTGTCACAATTCAAAATCTATATCACAAAGAAGTACGAACAATGAAAAAAAAAATGTCACAAGTATTAATTTAAATTCATGAAAGATCACATCTAAACAAATAATATATGTTCATATGCTCAAAAAGAAAAAAAATACATAAACCCATATGGCAGGGTAACACCATCAAACTCTTTATCAGCATCATCATCATCCTCCTCTTTATCCATAAAACTCATAAGCTGCCCACCCTGACTATCTGCAATACTCCGACGTGCTAGAGTATACTCAACTCTATGCTAGCATTCACACATCTAATAGAGCTCTTCATTCATAACACTGATCAGTCTAGCAAGCTCCTCGTGCTTTAGCTATAATGATCTCGAGCCACTCATAGAAATATGAGAGAGCAAGACCTCAAATGCTATGCCCTTTTCTCCTGGGTCATAGACACTCCCCTTATTCTTCCCCGTCACCTAAGTTTATAGCTCAAAATCAAACTGCACGGTGGTAGAATAGCTACCACCATTGTTGGCTAATGTTGGAGTATGGCTCTCCAACTCCCTCTGCCTTTTCCAGTGCTACTCATATTCATCATATATAATTAAAAATAATGATTAATTATCATTTTTAATATATATAGTAAAAAAATATAGAAAATTGTTTTTTTTACTTACATTGATCTGCTGAGAGAGATCAAAGACCCAGTGTCGCGTCATTGTGCACTGATGTGTTCGAACATGCAACTCTACGGTGGGTGGTGGCAGGCCAAGCTCCTTAGCCGGTGTACATAAGAAAATGATACTTACCACATAATAACATCAATCATTCAATTTTTGAATATTTAGATAATAATACAAACCTATAGTAGTGTTCGATGTGAGGCACTGAGCCTCCAATGTAGAGTGTGGCACCCATGGCCCCCTCGGTTGTCCTGTTCTGCTGATTTGTTTGCCCTCTTCCTCTAATAATCCACAAATACCAATCCAAATAAGCCTTCTCATCTTAACAACATTGAATTTTATGTTTCTCTTTACAGACCAACATCTTGTCCCATAAAACATTGCAAGACTTGCCCTTATCTTATCAAACATTTTTTCAAGTCCAAGCACTATCTTTCAATCACACAGTAGGCTCGTTGCATTCCTCCACTTCGAACATCAAACTTGAATTCTCCTAATAACATCCCCATCTAGATCAAACCCACCCTTCGCTTCGAATAACAAACCAGGGATTCCTAAAATGTTCACTCCTAGCAGGATCATCACATGATCGACGTTAATGTGACCAAACCATCTAGGAAGACTCTCTCTAATCTTTTCAACTACCTGAGCAACACTAACCTTTTTGAAGAATATATTAGTTTTGCATTTTGTCCCTAAGCATAAAGCCTCTCATCTAGCTATGCATTCGCATCACAACTAAACATAACTTAGTATTATGCTTCTCTTTTATAGGCTAACATATCCAGCACAACTAAACTTCAGTTTTTGCACTAGAACAACACAATTCCTATGCATTGTATATATAACACCAAAACTTTAAATTCTACATAAGAAATAACACAAATCACATGCATTACATGAAGGAGAGATGCACAAAAGAAGAAAAAATTTCCTGGAGTTCGAAGATGAGGGGAGAGGAGGTCTATAGAGTTGCAGTATCATCAGTGGAAGAACCCACAAAACACTAGACCGATCCATGGAGGATAGTCGCCATGGAGATGTTGGAGCAAAGGAAGCAAAAGAAAGGAGGAAGAAATGAGGATTTGTTATCAGAGATCTGTATTTTAGGGCACTTCAATTCGTTCAAAGCCGATGCTATTAATTGAGCATATTGCGTTGTCAAATTTGCGCAATTCCGACACGAAGAGTGACACAAATCCCTACAGATTATTGGTGTCCAAGTTCGTTGTAAGTCAACCGCAAATTCAACACTATTAAGTGCGTCAAAAAAATGTTTGACCTGAATTCCGATGATAATTGACAGGTTTTTTTAGTGAAGTTCAATAATCTTCAATGTCTCAGCTCTCTTGAGTCTAGATCTCTACTCTCATGAAAAGAGTGAGTGTCTATTTATAAGTTTAAATTGTGATATTCTTTGTAAATATTATTTGAATGGATTGAAGAGAGTGCTTGATTTATAAATAATTCTGTTTCAGGTGTTGCACATATAGTTGTCCCTTCTATTTTTTTGACAGCTTCCAACTTATGATGAAATTGGAATAAATTTAGAGTAATAAATTTATTCATGAGATAAACTCATTTTATGCAAATAGAAAAATAAATAATTTAGTTTGATGTCATATTCCGCTATGCAGGCAGCAAATTGAATACACACACACACACACACACACACACACATAATATATATATATATATATTTGAAAAAATTTGAAATGATGAAAACCATGGCTTAATTTGTTTAACACTAACCTGAAATGAAATGAAGAGATCCATTATAAACTGAAGATTATAAATACAACGCTTTGTCTCACAGGCGGAAAAATGTTACACAAACTCCCTAGTTACAACTTCGATATGAGGAGAAACACCAAAAATAGGCAGTGATCGATGGTGATTGGCGGTGGCATGCAAGTGACGGTCGACGATGGTTGATGGTGGTCAACGGTCTTAGGAGTGATGCTGGAGTTTAGCTCATTCTTAAAGCTTCAAGCACTTACTTGCCTCAACCTTTCGCTCTTCCTCTCTCTCTCTCAAGAGAGGGGTGGGGCTCTATTTCTAAAGTCTCGATTACAATTAATGAAGGAATATGAATCACACTAATTGGACGACCATGAGAGATTCTCTTGATCAGAAGACATTTGATGGATATTTGAGAGCCTTAACGTTCTCAAAATTGAGCGATCTTACGTTTGTTGGATTCTTTTTGTCTAGATGTCCGATTTTATTATAAGCTAGCCAGATTCGACATTCGTTTGACTTTTCTTCAAGTTGGTCCGTCTGACTATAAATTTGTCGAAATCAGAGCTTTTGATTGATTTTAATCAAAGTTTAAACGTTTCTTGCTCAAAAGACTACCTCGAGATTTGCATCATGCCTTGAGATTCATATTAAATTTTGGAAATTTGTTGAAGAAGTATCAAAAAGTAATTTAAAAAATATATAATTCAATAAAAATATAAAATAATATTAAATTAAATGGGTGCATTTTGAGAGAAAAAAAAAATTTCAAGCTTACCAATAAATCTTTTATTTAGCTTATACAAGCAAGTTGTTATTTAAAAATTAATTATACCTTCATGTTATGCTCATTAACAATTAACTAATGGATGACCAATTTATAAATTACATAAAAAACCTTAAAATGTTTTTTGTTTCATATGATTGCCGTTTCGGTTCTTCTCGGACATCGAGGAAAAAACTTTTATTTTCTAGAACATAATATTATTTAAAAGGAAAAAAAAAGAATAAATTAATTTATATATTGGCATTATTTGTGCTTATGATAAAAATAACAAATGGTTTACTAATTATCCCATGGAATATTTTAATGTTATGTACAACCAAATCAACAGGTCTTTTTAAACAATTATCTTATGAATTAAATTGGCTGGATTCAACGGCTAATTTGTGCATTTCATGAATAAATTTAGAATTCATACGTCATCAACAAATTTTCATCGTCCAACATAGATCCCAAAGGGTGACACGAATCTCTAAGCTCTTTTTTGAGTAAGGAATGCTCAAACTTCAATTAAAAATCACACAAAACTCAATTTTCTTCGAACTTATAGTCAAACTGACTGGATCAACGAGATAAAAACAATAACATCAAAGTTGGTCTGATCCAAATCAAATCAAACCCAATTAGAGCTGTCAAGCTATTTTTAGAAGTTTTTATTACAATTGAAATATCAAATCAATTCCAATTAAGCTTATAATCAAACCGAGCATCTCAAGAAGACGAACCCAACGAGCTCATTCAATTTCAACACTATTAAAACACTCAAATGTCTGGAGAACACCATCCGATCAAGAGGATATCTCTAGGTCTTTCAATGGAGTGGTCCAGACCTTTTCTTATTTAGCGGGAGACTTCTCAGAGATTCTATAAATAAAGCACTATTTCCTTCATGAAGGGGGCCAAAGACCTGAGCTTATAGGATGAAAAATGACCAATTTGGTATAGTAATAAAGTGTTGTGCATAATAGTGACTAACTCTTCCAGGTAATGAAATACCCTGTTGAAAAATGATCAGCATTGCAGAGCAACAAAGGGTTGTGCGGTGTAGTGAAAGTTGCAAGGTGAATAAACACTCTGCGGAGTGGCGTCCAACGCTGCAGAGAGTTTCACCAAGTAGTCTGTCGTTTTGAACATCGTCTAGTGACACTCTTTCTTTCAACTATAAATGGTGTACCAAAGTTTCGTCAACTACAATCACTGTTGCTCATTATATAGTGAGTCCTCTTGCATACAAACACAATAGGTGTGTAATCATTTACTCTCAGTGTGACAAGGGTCTTTATTTGCACTCATTAAGCTATAGTGGAATATTTTTTACTAGGCTAGGCCTCATGAATTTTTCCATTTTTCAGATTATCCATGTAAGTCTTCATATGTCTTTACTTATCATATTTATTCTTTGAGTATGCAATGAATTTTTGGGCAACACTAAGATGGTATTTGATACGATATTTTTAAGAGGATTTAAGTTAGATTTAACATAAATCCAGCCAAACGCAGTAAATAGGCTAGATAAATGCACAGTTAAGTTAAATCCAATTTTTACTTATTCTTATTAGTTGAATTTAATGAATTTAGCACAAAAAAAAAATTTCAAATAGATTATGTCTAACACATCGAATGAATTAATTGAATTTAATCTTAATTGAACCAAACATTATTTCAGATTTAATAATATCTAGATTTAATAAATCCGGATTTATGGCTTTATTAAATCCTATTTACTTAAATACTACTTGCAGTTAAACACCCCTAAGATGCTAAATAATCACTCTCAGCATAAAATTTTCAGTATATATCAAAAATAAATATTCTTATCAAATCAAGTGCTGGAGATTTTCCAATATTTTGAACTTATACTCGGGGCATTTATGACTCTACATTACATAATATTAATTTTTATTTATTTAAATAAAAATAATGATAGCACAAAAGACACATAGCCAAGCACAAGGTAAAACGCCAAACGTAGCCCGGCTTCAAGTTGTTTTAAATGGGCATGATTAAATGAATAATCTTTAAAGTCCTTTTCCACTAAAACTTTTGAAGTCCTGATCTACTATTTATACATTGGTTTAAGTATATACTATTGTTTTTAAAAATGACATGATTTTATTAATATATGATTTGTACTTTTTAATTTGAAATAAAAATAACTTCCGAGACATGATCAATAAATTTTATCATTTGACATGAATTTCAAGCTAATTATCATGAATTTTGGAATATTTTTAACAAAAATATTCAAACTCAAACTAAAAAAACAAACTTTCAATCAAAGTGATCGGCTTAACAAGATGGACTCAATGATATCAAAATTAACTCAATCCGAGTCAAATAAGAAACATATTGAGCTGTTGAATCATATTTAGAAGTTTTTGGTGCTCAGTTGGATGGTCAAACAAATTCTAAATCCGATTATGTTGTACAAAAATGCGACTCTAGGTCATTCGATAGAGTGGTTCAAATTCTTTTCTTATTTGCATAGAGACATTATTCATATTGTTTAAATAGAGCCCTACTCACTTTATGTAGAGTAGATTAAGACCTGAGCTTGGACTCTGATTGTGAAGAGAAGGTAATGAAGACTAAACTGAAGGTCCAACAAATGACATTTATTCCTGAAGCTGCCGACATCCATCAACCATTGCTCGTTCGCTGCTGTCGTCGGCAACCATCAGCTGCCCCTTGCCGTTGCAATGATATGTCTTGTGAAATCACGATGTACGCTCTGGAATTACGACGTCCGCTGCGACGTAACAACACACCAGAAGATGGTGTAACAATACACCCAAAGACAATGCAACAATGTATTCCAAGATGGTGTAACAAAACACTCCAAAGTTGGTGTAATGATGCACTTGAAGACTATGTAACAACGCACCTTAAAACAGTGTAACAACACACACCCAAAGAAGATGTAACTTCCCACATTAACAACTAATAATTGTCGTAGTTATAGCACAATGACCTTCTCTGAACTTGAAGTTCTCTTCTCACATGTCCCTATAATGTCCTATGGCCTATCTGATTCACTGCAACTACAACTCATTGCTACGACCATGGCAACCAACCGATGCTACTATTATTCCCTACTGCATCTATGTGACCGGCTACAACTCATGTGTCTCGCAACTCAAATAGCTTCCAACATCGGCCTCTATAGCCTACGAACATTATTACAGCTCCATGTTACACCTTATGTGACCAACTACAAACTGCGTGGCTCACATCACACACAACTCCCTTGCTTCTGCGACATACAAACATTATTGTAATTCACCATTATGACATACGTGATCCACAGCTCATGCTTCTCCGAACTCCGGCCTATGTGACCTACAAACGTTATCGTAGCTCACCCCTATGATGGATTTTTAAAAGTTGCATCTAATTTTAAGAGTAGAAATCAAAGCATAAAATTAACTTCATGACTTTATTTTAAATGGACTGTGTGTGTATCAGGTACATAACAAGTCGAGATTACAAATTAAGAGTTGCTCCGATTTTGAATATTAGCCCTTGGAGGATTTTATCATAACTTCCATTTTAAAGTTGTATTATATGTAGAAATTCTCACAGAGCATATGTATACATAACCATGTACTTGTTTATAAATAATAATCTAAGCAATTTGAGTATAAGACTTTATTAAAATAGTATTTTAATTTAAAATATTTAGTCATTTTATTTCTCCTAATCTCTATCTCATCGTACTTGCATTTTTTTAAATTATTTACAACATAAATGAATACATTTTATCTTCAAATAATTTAAAGTCCTAGACAATTGATAAATTATTTTAACATATGGGTTTAATTAAATATTATCGTGATATATAAGTCATAATAAATTCATAAATACTTTATACTCTTTTACATTTTTAAATCTATTTTAAAATCATTTAAACCCGTATGACTTTAGTTAAATTTAAATTTATTTATTTTTTATTACATTTTTTTAAAAAAAATTATAGCGTGTATTACCAACAAAAAATGATTCAACAATGGAATTAAATATTCAATAAATTCAATCAAAACTTTTTCTTCTAATTTTATCATTATTATTTTAAATCACTTCAAGTCATTTATAATTATATTGATTTTTAAAGGCATAATACAATATTTAAATTAAAATACAATTTAAAAAAAGTCTTAAAAGTCGGGCAATTACTTCTTTATGTATGCACATGATTTTTGACTCCAACGGTGACATTAAAGTAGAATGAGAATCATAATTTTTGTTAAGTGGGGGGCATATTATTCTTTACTTCATAATTGCCTCCCACTTACATCCTTTAATTTTCTTTTTTAATTTTATATGATATGTTAAATGAAAGTTATTTTGCTTTAACTTAGTACTCGTTATTGCGATCCTCCCAAACCGGCCCAACACATGACATTCATGCATTGAGGGCATTCTTTACTATTGCTCATAAGCAATACATTAGAAGTGTCCTTGAAATGCAAAAGTGAAAACAATAATTTAGCTATAAAGTATAGTGCTATGCATATTTACATTAACTTGTACCAAAAAAAAAAAAAAATTGTTTCCTACAAATTGCTCCCATAAACTCGGTCGTAGGGAGTGTTTGGTTTGATAGTTTTAATAGGATTTAAGTTAGATTTTAGCTAAATCTTGCCAAATATCATGAATAGGTTGGATAAATTTGTCATTAAGTTGAATACGATTTTTGCTTGTTTCTTTTATTAAATCCACTTATTAGTTGGATTTAATGGATTTAGTGCAGAAAAAACATATTTCAAATAGAGTTCTGCCAAACACATTAAATAGATTTAATTAAATTTAACCTTAATTAAACTACACACTATTACGGATTTAATAATATTTAGATTTGAAAAAAATTTAAATTTATGATATTTACTAAATTCTATTTAACTTAAACTCTACTTGCAGCCAAACACCCCCCCAGAGTGGAGTAATGTGAATCCTAGTAGAATGACGATGCATGAAGGCATTTTTAAGATCTTTCACCAGTCCCTCATCATGGTATATTTAAAAATAAAATTAACATAAACTAAATAGAAAGTTAAACAAAATTAGTATTAAAATAATACATTTTTTTTTTTACAAAATCAGTATTAAGAAAATATGTTTTTTGAATATTCACATCAATATAACAACATTGTGGAGACTTCCAAATCAATAAATAAAAAGTCTTTGTATATTTCATACACTAGGGACATACTAATGTTCCATTAGTATTTGCTAGCTAACGTCCTAATTACTAACTATGTTAGGAAGGTATACAGACCAACCAACAAAAATATATAAATAAAAGACTATACCAATTCAAATGGTGCGGAGGAAATCATTTATTTAAATACCCCATATCCATTTCTCTTTTCTCTCTTCTTTTTCTAATCTCTTATTCTCTTCTAACACCTCCATCTTCTCTCAGGTGCACTTCCATCTCAAAAAGACAACCACTCCCCCATCTAACCAACATTCATATGAAACACTAGTCTAACCAACATAATTAAATCCACACACATATACCAAGTTGGGTATTGTTCAAAAGCAGAATATGCATGATCAATGTCATATATTCTTTACCATCATATAGCTATGTTATCATTTTCTCTTTTTTTTTTTAGTTTTTCAAACCACGTGTTATCCATTTGTTAGCTCAAACATTAATTTTCTCAACTTTAAGCTAAGGTTCTTTGTCATTTGTTATCCTGATAAGTATCACTTGCCAATGTATTATTTTTCAGCATCATAGACTTTATAAGAGAGAGATATTTATTATGATAAATACTAGATATGTTAAATTCAACTTTGTAGTCCATCAATTATACAAATACTTATGGTTTTAAACAGCTCTTACATTTTTTTCATAAAGGCCCATCAATATTTGCAATCAAGTCATAAAATTTTGCAGCCTCTTCATTTAATGTTTTGATTAAAGTTTTGATTATTTAGTAAATCAAGAATTCTTTATAGTCCTAAGTTTTAGAAAACTCCTTTGAGGCTATATTAAGTGAAAATTCATCTAAGTCACATGTTTACATACATATCTTATTATTATTCCACTGCATTGTATCTTTATCACATAATTATGAACAAGTTAGTTCTTAACAATCATGAATGCTTATATACTTAAGTAGCTAATTAACATGTCTAGCTAAGATATTTAAAATTAAAATTTAAGAATATCTAATGAACATAATCATCATATTACATCCTACAATAATACAACCATTTTTTAATTACATCTCAACTAACAACAACAATAATATCATTTCTTCTATGGTTAACTCATGTATTACATATCAAGCATTTTTATTGCAATTAAAAGAATTGCTTCATTAAAATTATTTTAGATAAATAATTTTTTTTATAAAAAAATTACTAGGGGAGTTATTCAAAATAGAAATATTCGTATTATTTGACAAGAGAAAATACAAATGAATACAAGTCCAAATAAAAACCGAAAAAAATTAAATTATATATATATATATATATGTGTGTAAATGTATAGGTGTATATATGTTATATATATCTATATATATATATGCCACCATAAAGTCATAAAATGTAAATTTCAAAAGGTTGATGTCATAGATATGTGTGTAAATTTCCCTTTTTTCTAACATGTTGGTTTAAATTTGAAATATTAAATGTAAGGAAAAAAAAAGGTTAACGTCAACTATTGACGTGAGATATTTGTGAGGCTTAGTAGAATAAAAAGGACATGAGATGATAATGTTTGAATCTTGAGTGAACTAATATTGCCACGTGTTGTGTTACGACGATATTTAATTATTTATAAAGTAGTAAATTGCGTGAAATTGGAGCTCTTCTTAAAACATGATTGTAGACGTCACGGAACAGACCTTGCAAAAATAAAAAAAGATGGAAGATTTACGTTTGTACCACGCAAAACTTTGATGTCAAAACTTCGATGCTAGAAATGCAAATACATTGGAATTGGTTGGTATGTATATAAATGCCTTAACAAAAAATCTATAGATATTGTTCGCATGCGAGAAAATTAAGCCAAGTTACTAAAGACTTTTCGCTCCAATGGGAGATGCGGGCTACCTAATATTGAATGGAGACAATTAGAAAAAGAGTTGTAAAGTTAAACTTCCAGAATTATAAGTCTGTATTTAAAATGTAATTTTGTTTTTGTTCGATGCAATTGCGTACTTTGTTTTTATTATGTTTATGGAAATAAATTTATCATAAATAAAGGTGAGAAATAAACAAATAAATAAAATAAAAAAAAAAGCCAAAGAGGTTGCATGGTGCTCCTGAACGTCCATCACTCAAAACAAAAATCGGATTGTACCAAGACATATTTACATACATATCAATTCTTATCTATTTGTAAATCTAGCATCTAAATCTTTTATATAAACTTTTATTTTTAATTTGTTTTGGTATTATATATATATATAAAAAAAATATTAGTGGAGTAAGGTCAATGTTTCTATTGATAGAGCCTTTGTTTCATTATTATAAATCTATGATTCTTCAATTAACCGATAAATAGATTTTATTAGTAAATGATCATAAAAGAATTCATCTAATCAAGCATGAATCTTTATGTGAGTTTTAGCTTAGAATTAAATTCATGATCAAGTCATCTCTAATTCTGTTAACTTTATAATTGAGCTGAAGTTCTTGATGAGGTGAACTCTAGCCCAATCAAAACAATCTGCTATATAATTATAAATAGACATGTCCATTCTTCTTCTAAATTATAGAAAATGGAATTCCAAATCTAATAATTACATATGTACAATAACATTATAGTTATAATAGTCATAATTGTGCTACAATAAATGTGGTTCTTTGTTATAATATCAATAGTTGAGCACAATGGTTGTAATTGGTTGTCACAAAGTTAATAGTTGACCATAAATGTTGTAGTTGGTGGTTGTAATAACGGCAATTGACCATAGAGTTTATAGTTTGAAGCTATGACATTAGTAGTTGGCTACAGAAATCATAGTTGGTTGCTACAAAGATAGTAATTAGCCATAAAGGCTATGTTTGATAGTTATGATTGCGGTAGTTGATCACAAAGATCGTTGTTGAAAGTTTTAACAACTGTAGTTGGCCACAAAAGTTATAGATGGTTGTTAAAAAATAAGTAGTTGGTTATAAATGTTGTAGTCGGTGGCTGCAATAGTGATAGTTTACTATAGATTGAAGTCTTCATTGGAAGGCATACCGATAATAGCTAGTGATAGAGACTGTAATTTGTTGCTATAAAAACATCAGCTGGTCATGAAGGTTGCAGTCGGTGGACACAAGAACCACAGTTGACCACAAATGTCATAATTGTAAGTTATAACATTAGTAGCTGGCCTCAAAGGCTGTAGTTGGTTGCTTAAAAGACAACAGTTAGTCATAAAGGCTCACGCCTATTGTATGAGGGAATTCTCATTTATTTATGATAATTCATAGCGAAATGAGGCCATCTCCCCCTCCATCCTCTTTGTTCTCTCCGCATGATCAAGTAGCTCACATATCTCTTCGTCTTGATGATCTTAGCTGATTGAGCAAGGGAGTTCTCGATCTTGTCCAGACGATGAGTCAGTGAGTTGTGGGATGCACAATGTCCTTTAGTTGTTTCCCCACTTGCTATGAGAGGACTGCCCAAGCAAACAATCCCATTGTCCTCACTCCTGTTTGGTTCCTGAACAATTATCATCAGCTCCATAGTCGGATTCTTATCATTATTCGTCGGAGGCGAGTCATCACCCAATTTTAACAGTTCAGCCTCATCAAAGGACAATGTAAAGGTAAGGAGACCTTGATTAAAAAATAAAATCAAATTAGCAAGATCGAGACTTCTCATACCAAATAGTCGATCCCACTCAGATGATGAATCTGACACGACACCCTCACAAGTTGGAGGTAGAGTACAGGCAATCTCTTTCGTCCCAAGTGAAGACATAACACTAGTAGCTTTTCGCATGGTTTGTTTAGTTGGCAAGTCTTATGTCGCATATATTTTGTGCAATTCAACTAATGGTTTATGTTAGTTGGGTAGAAAAATTTCAGATCTATTAGTTATTAATACCAAGAAACAATAACGTGGACGTGCCGGAGTGGTTATCGGGCATGACTAGAAATCATGTGGGCTTTGCCCGCGCAGGTTCGAATCCTGCCGTCCACGAGCCATCAATGTCTATTTTTACATTTGTTAATTTAATTTTCTTATGTTTAAAAACAAGCAAAATGCCCATTAAAGGCGTGTTAATTTTGGCCATATTTTTTATATGCAAAATGCTTTTTTTAATATAAGCCAAATAATTGAGCATCCTTATTTTGAGTTTATTTAAAACTTTTATATTTAAGGAAATGATACAATTGTAAAGAGGTATGAAATTTCCAATTTTTGAGTTATTTTAAGTTTAATGTTTAATTTTGATTTGTTCAAAATTGAACTGATTAAAATGAGGTATGTTCTAGCATAATTTAGATCAATTCTACCAAAAATTCGATCCATTTGATTTTATCATATTTTAATTTTTATTTATTCCATTAACTAACTTGTATAAACGGCTTCATTCAAACCTTCACCCATTCAGCTTTTCTTGGTCAACGTTCGGCAAAAGTTGTCTTTTGGCTTTAAACAAGTAGGTCGAATAATTATATCTATATCTAACATTTAATGAAAATCAATTTAATTGTATCAATCATTAATATCTAAGCTCCTAGTCAACAGTCAGCAAAAGCTTTCTTTATTCTCCACAAATCATGTCATGTTATGATTGTACAATATGTCATCCACATCCTTGAGGCCAAGGTCGTAAGAGTCACCTTTGATTGTAGAATTTCATCCACATCCTTTGGTCAAGATTTTGCAAGATCTTCCAAGATCAACAATCTCAAATTCTTAGCTCACAAATCACGAGTTCCACCATCGTACTATCTTCTCGTTATTTCAATTACTTGCTCCACCTCGAGGAAAATTTCATTTTGAAGATGCTGGCATTAGAATATAAGATATGAAATATCTTCTATTATGCTATTAAAAGTTGTTAATTAATTAACAGATTAATTAGCAAGAAATTAGTAGCCTTGTATTCTATAAACAATGATTAATTCTATACTCCATCATTCCTAATTCAACAAAAGAAGATCTATGTATTTATCATTCATAGTGAATTATTTTAGTTTGGTTGAGGCTTCTAGTTGTTTTCCTTTTTCAGGATTTTCTACATAAAGTCAGGTGTTTCCTTCTACTTCTACAATTAAAGGAGCCATGCAGGACCACCACCACTAGCGATTCTGCAAGAGGAACAATGGGTATCCTAACTAAGCTTTGGTAACGGTAAGATTTGTATGCATTTTAGAATTATCTTCTCCTCTATATAAATAGATGAGAAACAATATGTAATGTTTTGATGAAATTGAAAATCTATTCATCCATATGCTCTAACCAGGTTGCTTGCTTCTGCATTCTGTTTTCTCCTCTATTTTTATGGTATTAGAGCCACCAGCAATTGCTTGCTTCAAATCCTTCCTGTGACGCATTCTCGATTTCTCATTCTCTACTCTCCTTCCACTCAACATCAGTTTGATAACTGACAAATTCCCAATCGTCTAAAACACGGGAGAATATTTTAAAAATGGCACAAGCAACGGGTATTCCTGCTAAGCTCAAATATCCTATGAGCAACTTCATAAACATTTCCCACATCCAATTCTCAGTTGAGAATTACCCCCTAAGAAGAGCTCAAGTCCTTAAACTTTCTCTGCAAATGGATTTCTAGGCTACTTAGATGGTAGCAATCTTGGTCCACCCAAATTTCTTAACCTTACCAATGATAACTCCACTCATAATCCCCCTACACTATGTGGATAACTCCACTCTTAATCCCATCTACACTATGTGGACTCTTGTGGATCAAAACCTGATGACCGCACTCTACTCCATCATCTCTTCTTCTATTTTACATATTTTGCATCTCTCCACAACAACAAAAATGTGGAACACCATTTCAAAACGACTATGACCCACCAATAGAACCCATTTGATTCAACTCAAAAATGAGCTCCACAACATATCTATATATGAGCAACCAATCCATGACTCAATACTTATCAAAGGTTAAAAAGGTTGTGGATGACATTCTTGCAGTCGGCGATCAATTGGATAAGGAAGATATTATCCTTTATACACTTAATGGGCTGCTATCAACCTACCAATCCTTCAAGTAAACAATAATAACTCAACTACATCCTATGGACTTAGATGACTTATATTCCCTAATGTGCAGTAAAGAGGTAAATCAAGCAACTGAAGCACTTAGAATAGATCAAGCTCCAAACCCTCAATTAGCACTAGCAGTAACTAGAGGACGCAACCAAATCTCTTACTGTGGTCGAGAAGAAACTCTTTAACCGTCCAACTCCCGCACACGAGGTGGACGCTCCAAATCCATTCCTTTAATAATTTGCCAAATCTGTAATAAACAAGGACATTCCATAGCAATGTGTTGACATCGATAAAATCTGGACTACTCACCTTCAAATCAAGCTCTATAAGCCTCTACATGGGTTCTCAACTCTAACGCAACAGCTCACCTGGCTTCCAATGCTAACCATCTCCAAACCTCTACTCCTGCTAATGGAGCTAAACATATTCTCGTGGGTAATGAAAAATCAGCTCCTGTCCAAATCGTTGGTGATGACATATTTCTGACACATGAACATAAGCTTTTACTTTCTCGCATTTGGCATACCCTCTCCCTCTCCCATAATGTTTTATCCATCCTCAAATTAACAGCTGGCAATAATCTCTCTATACTCTTTGATTCAGCTGGTTTTCGTATAATTAACCCACAAACAAATCACGCAATTCATCGCGGTAGCAGTTCGAGAGGGTTGCACTAGATCCCTACAATGGCTCCTCCTCCACCTTCAGCAACGAACCATAAAGTTCTTGTCACATCCATCGAAGAGTCCACCATGTGGCACAAGCATCTCGGTCACCCTCACTTGGGCATATTTCAACGCATCTCCAAGTCCAACCCCTTCCTTGATATTCCAACCAAGCTATCCATATGTGAAAATTGTTACTGCAATGAAAGTCATAAATTCTCATTTACTTTAGCTTCATCATACTTATATTTACCTTTTCAGTTGATTCACTCGGATGTTTGGGTTCCATTCCCAGCTTTATCCAATCAAGGGTATCGTTACTACGTTTTGTTTATTTATAATCATTCCATATTTTGTTGGGTATTTCCGATGCGACATAAATATGAGACAACTAAAATATACATAAAATTTATTAAAATGATTCAAACACAATTTAAAACATCTATATGTATATTCCGCTCAGATAGAGGAGAGAATTTAGTAATATCACTCTCTAAGAATTTTTCTCGCATAATAATACCATACATCCGTTTTTATGTCCAAAGCAAAGCAGTGTTGCTAAACGCAAACACCGACATCTCATTGAGATCACTCGAACACTTCTTCACGATGTCTTGATTCTCTTAAGCTTCTGGGTTGACACCTTTCTTACAGTTGTATACTTAATTAATTGAATTCCCTCCAAAACTAACAACTACCTATCACAGTATGAACGTCTTTATAATCATCCACCAAACTACTCTAATCTCAAAGTGTTCAATTGTTGTCGCTATCCTTGGCTTAAGCATACAACACCTCATAAATTAGCTCCGCACTCCACTCCATGTGTCTTCCTTGGCAAATCCTTGGCACAAAAAGAGTTCAAATGCTATAATCCAATCTTCTGCATTATTACAATCTCTCGGCATGCGATCTTTCCGGAAATCCTCTTCCCATTCAAATCTCACATTCCCAAATCCTCTCCACTACCTGTGACCTCCACAAATCCTCTGCTACTCATCCCGGTCATTGTTATAAACATTCCAAAAATACAAACAACAGTTTCTCCACTCCCAGATCCGCATATAACACCTCATATTCATACTTCAACACCATAACAACCACCAACACAGCCTACTCCCCCACCTCCTATACAATCCATGCACTCGATGCAAATCCGTGCAAAAATCGGACACCTCAAACCAATACAAAAACTTAACATGCTCCATGAATTGTAGCATTGTTGTGATCCCTCTTCATATAGTCAAGCAATTAAGTTTCCACATTTGCGCAAGGCTATGACAAAAGAATTCCATGCTCTTCAATCCCAAGCCACATGGGAATTGGTTCCTCCACCACAAAACCAGGTTGTTCTTGGCCGTCGTTGGACCTACACCACAAAATATAATTCCGATCGAACGATCTCTCGCTACAAAGCATGCTTGGTTGCTCAGGATTATAAACAAGAACTTGGTATTAATTATTATGAGACATTTAGCCCGGTTGCTAAGAGGGCAACACTACGCACCATTTTTACTCTCGCCTTCAACAACAACTGGCCTCTACTTCAACTTGACGTAGTGAATGCATTCCTACACGGTCATCTTCAAGACATTGTCTATATGCAACAACCCATTGGCTTCAAAGATCCTCAATTTCCCGATCATGTATGCCTCCTCAAGAAAACACTATATGGCTTGAAACAATCACCTCGTTAATGGTTTACCACTATCTCCACTTTCTTTAAACAACGTGGATTCCACACAAGCAAATCTGACCCTTCCCTACAAATCCACTCGACTCTTACCGAACAAATTTTTATTCTCATCTATGTTGATGACAGGATAATTACAGGCAACCGTATAGATGCCATGCACTCCCTCACTCAGCAACTTATAACAAGTTTTCAAATAAAAAAACTCATGGAAGTCTCCAGGTTTCTTGGAATTCAGGTAGAATGCTCTAACAACTGCATGATACTACATCAATAAGAATACTTATTGAAGATCCTCCAAGATACCTCCATGTTTCATTCCAATTCAGTTTCCACCCCTCTACTAGCTAAGAGGTATTATCATCCCACCGTTGATGAATCCCTCGCTAACCCCACCAAATATAGGCAAATTACAGGTGCTCTCCAATACTTGACAGTTGTCAGACTGAACATTGCGTTCGCCGTTAACTTTATATGTCAACATATGCATCACCCAACGTTACATCACAATCAACTTCTCAAACGTCTCCTACGTTATTTAAAAGGTACAATGGACTCTGGTATCCCCATTTACTCATCCTTCAAACCTGCTCCGATGCCGATTGGACCAGCGACTCATCCAACAAGCAGTCCTTTATGGGTTTCTGTACCTTTTTGGGCAATACTCCTATCTCATGGACTGTTTAGAAACAAACAACCCGTTGCCCGCTTGTCAACTGAAGTTGAATATAAGGCACAAACAACCGATACATCACTTAGGTTTGGCAAGTAAGAATTTTATTTTTAAATTAAATCAGAATTTGTAGCCCATTCAGCCAGCTGGAGTTCTACTCATGTTGTCGTGTTGAGCCATAACGAATTAATATCTACATCAACTATGTAAAACTTCTAGGACTTGACCCCCATCTAATTTCAAATATGTCAACTATAAAATTTTCTTGTGGGAATATAAATATATTAAAAGTTTCAAACGGGTTACAGATGCTGGACTTACCAAGCAATGCATCTAAATTCTCTTAATCTTGCTCCCAAAGCCCCCTGAGACTTGCTCTATCACTTAAAACACTAAAACCTTAATGCTCTTATCAGTCAAAATATCTATTTTTTTGCAATATGCATGTTTTATGATTCAAATAATCAAGCAGAAAGCAATCTAATAAGCCAAATAAGATAAGAATCATAACATAAAATCATTTTTAGTTACGAGTTGGAAGCTAAGAGCTGGATAAGAAGAGAGTGTAATTAGTATAATTTCTTCACTTCATTCTATTTGGGGAGAGGAGAATAGAAGGAGAGCGAAGAAACAACACGAAAGGCCTATTTGTGGCACAATTCAGGGTGGCAACTGCTAAGTTTTGGACCATAAGTTTTGCTCTTTGGACAAAAATATGCAATGTAAATTTACTTGCAAGTAGTTCTAGTATTAAATTCAACCAACTAAATTACAGTGAACTAACAGAACTCACGGTACCATGTATGCAAAGAGATCAAACATACAAAACATTAGAGCACACAACTAAAATTATATCAATACACATGATTTATATATTTAGTGATTAAAATTATTAAATTTGCACTAATACGAGTAGGGTTGTAAACGAATTGAGCCGCACTGAGCAAGAGCTTGTTGGAGCATGAGTTTGTTCGTCAAAACCTTTCTGAGTTTAAGCTTGATCCAAATATTTATAATAGTGTTCAACCTCACTTCATTTAAGAGAAAAAAATATACCTATTTGAACTCAATTTGAGCTCGGATTACTCGGCTTATTTGTTAATCAAATGAGGTTTATTAAGCCTACTAACAAGCAATGCTATTGAACAAATTATTAATTAACTAAACAAACTTTATCGAGCATAGTAAGGAGTGGTCCATTGAGCTTTAATAAAAAAGACTTCCATTGAATGAACCGCTAAATAAATAAGAATTTTAATGAGAATAACAAGTCTCTTGAATAATCAAATTAAATAAATTTGTAATCGAATCTCATATATTATCAAACCTTAATCAATTTTCTTAATGTGCTTGTTTAAGAACTTTTGTTATGTTATGGCTCATATACCATATAGGGACAGACGCTGGAACGAAGCGGAGCGGAGCGGAGCGAAAGAATCTGTCCAAATCGGGAAATTACGTTATGTGAGTTGGGGCTATACGGTACAGGGGTAATTTGGGAATTACATATTGTACTGTAGGGTTTACTCTAGGATTATAAATAAACCTGCTTGTAATCCTAGGCCTTTGAGAGAGTTGTTATTCTGTATTCTTTTCTGAA
>NW_018164980.1:587173-594188 GCF_001263595.1 Phalaenopsis equestris | reverse complement strand
GCATCTCCCGAGGATGTAGGCATCTTTGCCGAACCTCGTTAAATCTCTGTGTTCTTCTGAATTTGTGTCGCTTCGCCCTTTCTTCGCCCTAATTTTCTCAACAAGTGATATCAGAGCCTGGTTCGAGGGCAAGAAAGAAATTTCGTCGGCACGAGGAAGAAGATTCGGCGGCTTTCGGGCTTGGCGCGAGGGGCTTGCGACAGGCGAACGAATCTGGCGTGATTCAGGCGACACAAAGGGAGGCGTTCGCGATGGAGTTCGAAGGAGCAGATTTCGCAGATCCTCCGCAGCTCCGGTGACTCGGAACAGACCGCAGATCTCGCGACTCGGAACAGATCGAGATCGCGACCAGGATCTATTGTGCGATAGGGAGGAGAGGCAGAAGCGGAGGAATTCGCTATCTCCATTCCTGTCGGGAGAATTTTGGATTTCCGGAGACGGAGAAGAGCAGTTTGGCGAATTGGAGATCGCAATTTGCTGCGGAGGAGAAGAAAAGGAAGGAGCGGTCCTGCGGCAGAGGGAAGAATTAAATTCGGACATTCCATTGCTGGCAGCGGAGAGAAGGGAATCCCTAGACAGGAGGCTACTTTGCTGTCTTGGAAGATTAAAATTAGGAAGGATTTTCAAATATCCTTGCTGCTGCTAAATTTTCCTTGTTGGAGGCTTGTTTCCTTTTCTGCAGGCGGGAGGATCAAGGGAATAAAGGAAAGCTGCTGGAGAGGAAAAAATTGGAAGGGAATCCGAAGCCAGAGGAAAAATTCGAAAATTGGCAGGGAAGGCTTTCAAATTTGATTCCTTTGCTGGAAGAAAGTTGGAGGGAATTAAGAAATTTTCATTTGCTGCAGGAAGTCGAAATTTGAATTACAGGGAAGTTTTTTGAATTTTGCTTAATTAAAGGAAAGTTTTCAAATTAAGCAAATTTAATTAAGGATTTCTTTTGCTGAATAAGGAGAAGAAATAAAGGAAATATTTATTTCTTTTCTTGGAGGCGGAGAGGAAATTTTTTTTTCTTTTGCTTGAATATTTCAATTTTTCATTTTTCCTTTTTTTCAAAAAAAAAAAACAAAAAAAAAGGAGGTCTAAGCAAGGATTTTTGCAGAGGAATTTTTTGCAGAAAAGTTTTGTTTCAGGATCAAAATTGTTCGCAAGGCGGACGGGCTCGCGAGAACGAACAGATGCGAAGCAGTTCGGATAAAGGGCTACGGCAGTTCGGCGAGTTATGCTTCGGGGAGTTCGCGGTAGAGGCGGCGTCGCGATTTTGAGGCGCGACAGTTCATGAACCTTCGCGGCATTAGGCGAGGTGGAGTTCGCGAACAGGAGTTCGTGTGCAGTTACCGCGAACAGGAGCGTTTGCAAACAGAGGAGTTTGGTGGTGTTCGACCAGCGGAGTTTGCAAGTTCGTCGCAAGTGTAGTTTGCGACAGGTGGAGTTCGGTAGGGTGCTGGTGAGCGAGTAGATGCGATTATTAGCGAACAGTGGTTTCGCGGAGGTATTTCGCGAAGGGTTTCGCTCACGAGACAACAGTTTAGCCGAGGTGCTGGCGCAAACAAGAAAAGTGCTTCAACCCACATTTGTGCATAAGAAACTCCATGATATATTTCTCCTAAGGGGCTGAATATTCGCAAGGTGGAGATTTTCTTCTAAAGGATAGGATATCATATTCACAAGGTGATGGTTTTTCTCCTAAGGGATTGAATATTCGCAAGGTGGAGATTTTCTCCTAAAGGGCTGGATATTCGTCAAGGGGGAGAATTGTTAGGTTAATACCAGAATTTGGAGTCTCTTGGAATGAAGAGATATCTCTTGGAATTGAAGAGATGTGTCTCTTGGAATTTAGTGGGTTGAGAACAGCGAGGGCGCAGCAGAAGCATGATGGCCTAACCCACATTAGTGCAGGTGTAACGAACAAGTATCTTTTCTCCTAAGGGACTGGATATTCGCCAAGGTGGAGATTTGTTATGTTATGGCTCATATACCATATAGGGACAGACGCTGGAACGAAGCGGAGCGGAGCGGAGCGGAGCGGAGCGAAAGAATCTGTCCAAATCTGGAAGTTACGTTATGTGGGTTGGGGCTATACGATACATGGGTAATTTGGGAATTACATATTGTACTGTAGGGTTTACTCTAAGATTATAAATAAACCTGCTTGTAATCCTAGGCCTTTGAGAGAGTTGAATTTTGTATTCTGTATTCTTTTCTGAATATTGAAAAGGAGGTCACCGCTCTGCTCCCGAGGATGTAGGCATCTTTGCCGAACCTCGTTAAATCTCTGTGTTCTTCTGGATTTGTGTCGATTACTGTTTTCTTCGCCCTAGTTTTCTCAACAACTTCAAATGAAAAATTCACGGTAATAAACAAAATGAACACCAAGCAATTCAAGCTTTTTCATTCAATTTCAATTAAACGTTCATAAATGAGCTATAACAGAGTTCAACCACTAGTAGCTTATCACGTATATTGATTCATTCGCAGCACTTGCCGTGAAAAGGATTTCATAAATGACAAGACAAATATCTAAGCCAACAGATATGCTTCAACACATTAAAAGAAAAAATGAGTTAAATTAGCAATCTGCTTCCCTCAAGACATTCCCAAAATATATGACCCACAATATAATTTCATAATAATTTGCATATTCCATAGTATTTTTGGATTGGGAGGCTCAGTCCTCGAAACCCACAAGGAAACAATGTCCCCAGTCGTTGCAACCCCACTCCAAGCAAATAATGGAAAAAAGTTCAGTGAAGAATGAGGCTTTGGTAGGATTCACACACTACAAACGCTCAAACTGTTACCATGTAACAGGTTTTTAGCAGAAAATAAGGCCTTGAGTAGGGCTCCATGCACTCACTAGCAGATTTCTGTGCAGATCAAAAGCTTGAGCCAATGGATACATGCCAACCACCACTAGGTCCCTGTTCAACCATGCAATGCCACAAAATCATTTCCCATGGATAAATAATCCCAACTTTCAAAAAATTTTCTGTGTCTGTAAACAAAAGCACTCCATCTCCATGCATTCCGTTTCCATTGAATATATGATTGCTATGAATAATAGCAGTCAAACATTTTAAAAGTAGTTCATGTCATACTAAAAAGATGCAAAAAGACTTAGGCTTGAATTAAGAACAAATATTGCACATAAACAATCGGTTTGCATCATTCGCAAGCCGAAAAAACTATGCTTATTCATGAAAAAGTTTCATTGGATTCAATAAAACCAGAACAATATGAGGTATACTATGTTTTCTATTAAAGATGAATGAAATGGTGAAGCTTAACAAAATATTGTTACTTCCGGAAGAATTCATAATTCTGACTGCAAATGGTAATTAAGAGTTCCTTTAAATACACACAAACCAGAGATGGAAACATGTAACGAAATCCAGTAAGAAATAGCGCAATTAAATGCTCCAAAATTTCGATTTCCTCCATCTCTTCTATCCTGAATAACCAAACGAGTAAGGGAAAAAGAGGACCCCCGGAAAAAAAAAACAATTTTTCGCAGACCTCTTCTCCGACGTAGCAAACCCTAGATCAGAACCCTCTGGGACCCGACACGGCCTTCTGCTCCGGTAAACCCTTGGCAGCTCCATCCGCCATCAGGAGGCAATAATCGGAGACCATTCGGAACCTGGGCACGCTGCGGATATCGACCTTGGTGCCATCCTTAAGAGTAATGATAATGTCCCCCCACTCGCCGATCAATCTCGGCACGACCTGCACGTCCTTGATTGCCGAGTAGGGGAAGTCAGTTCGATCTTGACCTGTGAAACCGGAGATGACAGTGACCCGCCGATTAGTAAAGCGATAGCGGAGGAAGAAAGCGCGTGAAACGGCGGCGATGGTGAGCGGAAGCCAGAGAAGGGTGAAGCCTAATAGAAGGTTAGTGACGAGGTCACCGTAGTGAGCGCCGCCGTCGAAGAAGATGCGCTCTTCTTTCTCCATCGACGAGGAGGTTGAGGAGGAGGTGGAGGTTTTGGAGGAAACGAAGAGCTTGGAGGGGGGTTTGGATAAAGGTGGGATCTTTGAGATGGGCTTTGAAGGAAAAGAGGATGGTGAAGGCCTAGGTGAGGCTGCTATGGCGGGGGAGGCGGAAGGAGAGAGGACGGTGACGGCGGCCATCGGAGACTGGCGGTCTTATCTGTTTGCCGTTGGGTGGTGGGGATTTGAGAGGGAGGAACAATCATTCGTCATCCGCTTGGCTGGTTGATCGGTGGAGGATTTGTTATGAAGAATACAACACTGACCATCGCTGCTGTGGAACAAGAGCGAGACACGTGTCTTTATTATTTCCATGTTCTAAAAATTGAAGCAATTTGGGGATTTTTTATCCTAGCAGTAGTTTCAAATTCTATGCTGAACAAATAATAATATAACTAAACCTGATTTCTTGACTTCAAACTTTTTCTAGAAATTTTAATAGTATAAATGCTATTTAGTTGCTGATATGTATAATACTCATATGTATTCTAAATGCATTAGAAAGTATTTAGAATTCTAAATATTTATTTATTAATTATAACAATATAAATATGGTATCATTTTTTTATTAATTGAAAATAAAATTAATCTATTTAATATATTCTTGTAAGGATGGCTTCTATATTCATATTTTAAAAAAAAAAATGTACCATTGTGAAGGTGCCCGTGAAATCTTTTCGGTCTATGATGATAAAAAGATGGGTAGACCTACAGCGAATAGAAGATAAAATTCTCCTTAAATGGGAGGTTCAAATCCGACCCAGATGCTAATCGGGTTGAAAACTAAGAGCCTAACATGACTCGAACCCAAGCTTAACTCGACAAGAATTTTTGTGTTTATTCGTGCCATGTATGGGTTTTAGGGTTCAACCCTAACCCTACCCGAATAATAAACAAGTTAAATTCTCTGACCCAAACCCGACACGAAAAATATTTAGGTCAGCCATAACCTAGACTTTTCTGGCGAGTTCGAGTTGTGTTGGTATGTCGGGTTAATTTTTGACATCCCTATCATATATATGACAAATCGTAGCTTCAACTTTTATTAGGAATCCATTTTATTTATATGTTTTGTACGTGGGTTCGTTCTTTATTTAAAATAAATTTGGAATGAAGAATGTGGAAGTTCATAAGACCAAAGATGGAAAGCCAATGGCCAGAAGCAGGAAGGATAAGAGAATTAATGTAAATTTTAATTTTTTTTAAAATACTTTTATCATCAATATGATGGATTTTTTAGTCTATAAATAGATGTCAAAGTGAGGGGAGAAATTCAGAAGATGGAGGAGAAGAAAAGAGGAGAAAAATTCAGACCCAAAAGAACAAAGAGGGTGGAGGTGGAGTATTCTGCTATCGAAATAAGAAAGTTATCCTCGACCTTTATAGCAGGCGACCAACGAAATTTTCTTTCGTGTTGTGGTACAGAAGAAAGCTATTTCCATCCCGTGTAGGAGGCGACCTATGAGATCTTTTTTCTTGTTGCAGCATAGAAGAAAGTTATTCCCGTCCTGCATGACAGACGTCCAACATACTCTTATTTCGTGTTGTGGTGAATAAGAAAGTCATTCCCGTTAAATTGTGACAAGTATCTAAATTTACCATTATAAATGTGTGACATGTATCTAAATTTAGAAAATTCAATGTTAGATATGTAAAATTGTGTGAAATGTATCTAAATTTATCATTATAAATGTGTTGTATTGAAATACGTATGCATTTTAATTTTTAGAATATTTGATATAAAATGAAACAAATTCAATTACTTTCTCTAAATATGTTGAATAATTCAAACAATTCATTTTATCAAACAATTTCATGAAATAAATAAATTTTCTACTTTGAATGAATTTCAAATTGAAAAAATGAAAGTGTATATGTGTTAAGAGTTCGTTATATATGGTTACTTTGCTGTTTTCTTGAAAGTATATATGTGTCTAAACTGAAACAGAAATATAAGAAACTTTTCTTCCAGTGTTATATTCACTTTTATATTATGACATCAGAGAGTAAGACATTTGTTGAAATCTCCTTTGAGATAGAATTCAAGATCCAAGTCATTATAATATTGTTGCTTTGAATGCAAGCAAAAAAGAATGTTTGAATCTATACAATTAAGTTTTGAGCTTTTTTCGTCTATGAATCCAAGGCAGAGCTCTTCACTGACAATGTAATTAGCATTTCATTGCACCGGGAAGCATAATTGTCACCATTTAGTTGACAAAATAAGAAGCAGCCTTGGATTATCAAAATAATGGATGAAAAATGGATTGAGTTGCAGATCTGCCTTGCTGGGAAGAAAGTGACAAAGTAGAGCGTACAAAATCCATAGATTTTCTCTATGAAATTAAGAATAAATAAATTTTTAAGTCAAGGGATGTTAGTTTTTTATGAATCCATATTTCCCTTTCATTCTATAAACAATGGTAATCAGAAAATTGAATCGTTTCCTGATTTAGTCCAGCCGCATTCATCTATTGTTTTTCCTTGTCCCATTTCATCTTCTTCAATGTCTTATCGAACGCCTTCATAAGTTGCCGGGTTACCAATGTTGTGTTAACTTTGAAATTTAAAACGATCGACGACGAAGTGAAAAAAAAAAAAATGACACGAGAAAAATCACACCAGAAAAGAACACACAGATTTACGTGGTTCGGCAAATTGCCTACATCCACGGAGTTGCAGAGGATTTTACTAATTGGGGAATTTACACCGTTTGAACACAATAATAATTGTAGGAGAAAGTCTCACTTTCTCACTCTCTTCTTTTCTCTACACCGAGATACACCGAAGAGCACACCTTGCGATTCTACTGATTCGTATCCTTCAGCCCGTAAGTCTTCTTCCCCGTGCTTTGCGATACTTCCTTCACCAGCAAACCAACGCAGAACAGAGGAAGAATGAGGGAGAGCCGAATCTTGCTTTTCTTTACACTTGAAGTTCTATCCAAGAAGCCAAGAAAGAAAAAACATTCCAGCATATTACGTGAAGAGAAAATAAAACCACTTAAATATAACCACCTGCAAGTTGC
>NW_018164980.1:526815-581839 GCF_001263595.1 Phalaenopsis equestris | reverse complement strand
CAAATTGCCTACATCCACGGAGTTGCAGAGGATTTTACTAATTGGGGAATTTACACCGTTTGAACACAATAATAATTGTAGGAGAAAGTCTCACTTTCTCACTCTCTTCTTTTCTCTACACCGAGATACACCGAAGAGCACACCTTGCGATTCTACTGATTCGTATCCTTCAGCCCGTAAGTCTTCTTCCCCGTGCTTTGCGATACTTCCTTCACCAGCAAACCAACGCAGAACAGAGGAAGAATGAGGGAGAGCCGAATCTTGCTTTTCTTTACACTTGAAGTTCTATCCAAGAAGCCAAGAAAAGAAAAAAAAACCATTCCAGCATATTACGTGAAGAGAAAATAAAACCACTTAAATATAACCACCTGCAAGTTGCACTTTTTATCAAATGTAACTTCCTTTCCTTCTTTAATGGTGGCGGGACCCACCTTCCTTAGGCACAAGCAAATAGGCGGGAGTAGTTACAGAAATGGCAAAAAAAAGCATATATATTTATTATATTATAAATGGGCTCCACACTCAACAACCAAAGCCTATTCTTTTCAACAAGATTATCATTTCAGCCTTATGCAATCTCATACTAAAATTTCAGACTCGAAAGCATTATTTCCCTTATCACAGCGCATCTCTTATATTTCCCTTTTTTTCCACTCATAAAGCTTTTATAATGGCTATTTCTTCTCAAATGGAACGTGAATTTTATCATCAGGCTGTAAAATTTCAACACTAGTTGTTGTGAAAAACAACGGCAATAAAGCGAAAAATCATATCAAAAAAATTTCACAAAAATAGAAAAGCACATCGGAAACACACAAATTTATGTGGTTTGACAAATTGCCTACGTTCACGGAATTGCAAAGGATTTTATTAGCTTGAGGAATTACACCTGTCGATCACCTCGAAGATTACAGTAAATCACTCTTTCTCTCTCCTCTCCTCCTCTCCTCCTCTCCTCCTCTCTCTCTCTCTACGCGAGAGTTTCAAACCGAAGCACATCTGAAGAAGAACATGGAAAGCTACCAATGTCGAAGAAGAATAACAAGGAGAGCTAGCATGCCTATTTATTAATTTCATCATGTCATTAGACCAATTAAGGAATTAATTAAATAATTAATGAAGCTCATTAATTATTACTTTTTCTCTTTCGTGGCAAATCATAGAAAAATTAAGAACAATTAATTTAGCAATTACTTTCGAGTATCAAATCTAATTTGTTGTCAAATATGAGAAAATGTGAATTTGAGCAGTGGACCGATTTCCAAATTCACAACAAATCTTCCATTTGGAGACTAGTACATTGGCCGCATCAACTACTAGTTGCGTCGCTTTTTCTTCAAACGTGATTCCTCCACATCTGCAACTCAAAGCCCCGGTTTTCATGCCAGAAGACCAGCTGAAGTCGAGCACAACTTCAATTTCTTAAGAGTAACACCCTTAGTTGACATATCTTCATCAACATACCTCAGTACATCCAAGCTCTTTCCTGGGTTACTCTTGTTTCTGCTTACAACTATCACTGCATGGGCAATATCCTTTCTTTTGCTGAAAGCCCATTTCAACAAGTCTAGTCTGTACCTCTTACTGTCATCAATCGCAGTCTTCACCAGGTACAGACGCTTGTTGTGCAATGCCTTCTTCCATGGTGGAAATTTTGTCAGCTCCTAAGTTTGATTCCCTGACAGAGAATCCATCTTTTCTGATCACTTTCTCAGTAACGAAAGATGAATATTCTTCCCATAGAGGTAGTCCTCTAACTGCATCCTTCAATAACCAGAATGTGTGTCATTAAGCTTCTCGATCCCCGATGCCATCACATCATCTCTGGCCATCGCTTTTCCTCAGATTTGAACCTGAGCTCTAATACCAATTATTGTGAAAAATGATGACAATAAAACGAAAAACCAGAATGAGAAAAATTCACAAACATAAAAGCACAGCGAAAATACATAGATTTACGTGGTTCAACAAATTGCATACGTCTACGGAGCTGCAAAAGATTTTATTAGCTTGATGAATTACACATGTCGATAACCAATGCCGAAGAAGGATAACAAATGGAACTAGCATGTCTATTTATTAATTTCATCATACCATCAGACTCATTAAGGAATTATTCAAATAATTAATGAAGCCCAATAATTATTTCATTTTCTCTTCTACAGCAAATCATAGAAGAAATTATGAACAATTAATTTAGTAATTAATTTCGAGAATCAAATCTAATTTGCGTCTAAACATGAGAAAATGTCAATTTGAACAGTGAACTAGTTTTCATATTCGCAACACTAGCATCAAGCTATGTAGCTTAAACTTGAAGTCGTGTAATTTAATGAAACATGGAGGGTTATTAACCTACCACCTTGAAAGCATTCTATTGATTGTAAGTGAATTTATACGATCAAATATAGATCTAATGGATCTGGTGACCGTTATAAATTCAATTAATTACAAAAATGGTTTAATTAATTAGAAGGTACTGATTTCATATATAATTTTTCACCCGTTGTTAAACTTGTTTCTATAAAAGTTATGTTAGATTAGACTACAGATCAAAAATGATATTTAACTCATTTAGATGTATTAATGCGCTTTTAAATAAAAATTTAATTGAAAAAGTATAAATAGATCTTACCCTAGGCTATGTCCAAAAGAAAAAAAAAATCTTAAATCTAAAAGAAAATTATTATGTAAATTGCATAAATTCATTTATAGCTTGAAACGGGCTTCACAATAATATTATTACAAATTTTCTAATGCCTAGATAAAGTTTGCTCTTGTTTAATCAAAATCTAACTATTCTTTATTTACAAAAGGAATCGTAACATCGATCCTTCGTTGTCTTGATTGTATATGTTGATGATATAGTCATCAAAAGTTTCTCAATTAATCTCATTGAATAACTGAAATCATTTCTACACACAATTCAAGTTTGAAGACCTTGGAAAGCTTAAAATGTTTCCTTTGTATTGGGGTTACTCGCCCATTTTATGGAATTGTTTCGTGACAGGGTCAATATGCAATACAACCTCTTAAAGATACTAGTATTTTAGCCTCTAAACTAGCTTCTATTCCAGTGAATCCGAGAAATCATCTTAATGCCACTACTGGTGAAGTTACTTCAGATGCCTCTCAATACATATTACTCGTAAGTCATTTATTTTATCTCACATTATCCATACCATAGATTATATTTATGTTTCCTAAACTCAACCAACATTTGGCTGCACCACGAATATCTCACATGCAAGCAACTCATCCTTTACGTGAAATCTAAACCCGAACAAGGCTTATTCTTTAATTCTGATTGATCATTTCAGCTTATGCTTTCTCTAATGTCGATTGGGTTACATGTGTAGATTCAAGAAGGTCTACAACTAAATTTTGTATATTCAATAGTGAATCATTAATATCTCGAAAAGCAATAAAGAAAATCTACAATCTCTCATTCTTTTGATAAAGTAAAGCACCGTGTCATCACAACAACTATAAGTGAATTGATTAGGATACACTAATTAATACTAAACATTTGTATTTTAATTTCTACTTCAACATTTTTATTCTATGATAACAAAGCAACAACGCACATTTCTTCATATCCTGCTTTCCATGAATGAACAAAACACATATGAAATAGATTGTCATTTTATTCATATTAAAGTTACTACTGGGGCATTTGTCAAGCTTATGCGTGTTCGTCCTCAACACCAGTTGGTAGATATTTTCACCAAAGTCTTACATGATGATTTTTTGTTCTTATTAACGTCCAAAAAGATCATTTAAGATATTTATTGTCCAGTTTAAGGGAGAGTGTTAGATATTATTTAACTGTTAGTTGATAGTTTAATATTTATGCTATAGTTTGTTACACCTAAGGTTCTTTTTTATTTTCAAGTTATATATAAATATATATATAAATATATATATATATATATAATTATTTTTTCAACTATACTTATTTAAAAAAAAAAAATTAAATTTTATAAGAACTAAAATTTGATTATAATAATTTATGGTGTGTGTGAGTGTGTATATATATATTCTATTTAATTAAAAAAAAAGTATTAGCTGAAAAAAGACGAATCTTGAGCTGGATTAGAGTGGTGGAGCTTGATCAGTAACACATGGCTTCTTCTTCTTCCTGTTATAAATAAATATTTCAATATTTGAACAGGCCCTATACCTAACTGCTCAACCATGATAATTAAACCAAAAGCATGTGCTATTTTGGTTTAATTAACTCCAAAGCAATCTCCATCTCCGATATGTTACAGATATTAATTACGCAATAATAAGCTGACTTGATACTCTTAACCATGTGATGAAGATCCCTAATTAGTATTTTAAAAATGCCGCAAAATTGCCCCCACTCCCCGTAATTAAATAATTTGGCCCATAGCATCATTTGTTTGTTTTGCAGAGGTCGTCGCATAGTGTCAGATTGTCAATACTGTTTTGTGCTTGCAATCTTGCAGGATGGTCCCCTCCCCTCCCCTCCTTTACGTTAATCTCTTAACCTGCTAATTTTTTACAAAAAGTAGATTCGAGAGTTACATCATCTTGGCCGTGGGGGTTTAATTGAAATTTTGATCTTATGATTCTATTATTTAGATATTTATAATAATTTGCTTATGGTAGCTTAAGCATAACAGTGATAATTTGGACATAAATGGAGATCCCAGCTTGTATTAATTAACTATGGAAGTTTTATTTACATCATCACATGAGCTTCTCTTTCTATCTCTATTTGCACTCACTTCGCTGTACAAATATATATATATCGTTCAGTCAATAAAATAATTTGAGTGAAAAAGGACAAGTTAGACTTCTGCCCTCAGTTGAAAAATTAAAAAAAAAAAAAAGTTGGGTATTAGACAAAAGAATTGATTGTCAATATTACATAAATTTATGTACGTAAAGCACACAGAAAAGATAGTGCATAATAAAGAATAGAGATATAAAAAAAAAGAGAGCTAACAGTAATAAACAATAAAACAACTCCTCTATTTTCTAAAATAATGTTCATATTTATAGAAGAGTAGATAGAATGTAAAGAAATTACATTTATGTCTCTATTTTAATAGGAGTTGTATGGTACATTCTAGATATTTTACAAATATCAGTTTATTACTTGACTGCTCTCTAACTGGGTCGACTCAGCTTGTTTGGCCTCGACTCGGTAAGGTCGGTCTGGTCAGCTAAGTTGGAGCTGCTGCTCAGCTAATCTCAATTGGATTTGGGTCGACACGACTGATTGATTGTCTAAGCATTTCCAATCAGTTGATTTAATATTGTTGTTAACCCTCAATCTCTAGATAGGCAGCTATCAGTGTAGCAAGACTAGACTATCGAGCAAATAGTAAGTTGCCATAAACCAATAGGTAGTTCGCTCCTCAAAGAGGGGAACATGTAGGTTAACAATGAGATTAAGTTGTATTGTCAATTCTTGATCCCTGATGATGAGCATCAAAAGTGTCTATGGGTTGATTGTCGATATTAAGAATTTGAATCTTTTCTCGAGTCGAATCTGCCGGAAGGTATGTTGATGCATTCGGTCGGTTTTTCTTGTAGTGGTTAGATCGAATGTTTATCTTTTTTGCTTTAGTCCGATTAATTTAGATTTAGAACATCCGATCATTCTTTTTAATCCTTCTCCTAGCTCAGTAGGCATTCGATTTTGACTCGGACAACTAAATTCGATCAAATAAATAGGACTCCTACTCTTCTATCGGTGGGTCTTTTTTTGTCGTACTTTCTTTCTTCTGAACTGTTAAATCATCTCAAGATCATGCTGGCATGTGTTCGATGTACAAAAGCATATTTTTTTTATATGTTTAAATCACAAAATTGTTATGAATTTATAAAAAATCCTGTATAATCAAATTTAGTATTTATACGGAAGTTATATGAAACTATATATTTACTTAAAAATTTGTTCTCGCCTAAATTTATTGTTGGTGGAATTCTTATTTATCATTATAGACTTTTTTTTTTAATTATTGAAAAAAGTTGATCAAATTAATCTTTATAATGTTTAAATAAAGTGTAGTAAATTAACTCTCCATTTTGATAATGCAGTAGATGATAATAATAATAATAATATAGAACAAATTTAATAGCCACAAGCCGACTTGACAGTATGAATAGTGCTTCGATCGTTTATATTACATGCATGCAGCTCTATGATTGCGGTATGTTGTATCTGTTGACTATCATTAGCTCAAAGAAAGCCTCCTGGCGATTATTGCTCTCCAAATATTGAATGATTAACTAAAACTACTTAACTCATCAATTTTGTAGGCTATTATCTTTAATGTATTTGACATGCCATTAGTGAATTTTGTGATTTAACATGAATCTTGAGGTGTTTGGCATGAATCTTAGAATATTTTATAGCAAGAAACATTCAAACACAAATTAAAAATTATTTAGGACTCAAATTTCAACAAATTTATAGTTAAATTGGCCGGCTCAATAAGACAAATCAAATAATACCAAAATTGATTCAATTTGAGCCAAATCAAACCCTCATCAAGTCATTAAACCACTTTTGGAAGCTTTGGGTGTGTAATTGGAGGGTCAAATGGATTCTAAATCAATCCTGAATTAAGCCATTAATCAAAATTTATAGAGGATGTCACTCCTATAATATTTAAATAGAGCCCTACTCAATATGTGAAGGGAGATCAAGATGGAGACCTGGTCTTCGAGAAAGAAGAGGAGAAGGAGTCGAATCCGAGAGCCATTCGGGATTAGAAGACCATGTGACCACTCCCATGACAACCGACTTCCGTCAAACACCGTTCTTCGGTCGTCTTCAACCACCGTCGGTCGCCTCCTGTTTGTCTCCATTGGTGGATCTTGTGGAGTAACAACATACTAGCAATAATTCATCGTCTCAATCCAACTTGTGAAATTTGTTGAATGGCCACCAGACACAATACTTGCAATAATTCATCGTCTCACTCCAACACCCACTGTTCTAATGGAGAGTCATTTAGCCAAGGACGTCAAGCCTTTGCATCTTCCCACCATGGATGATGTTATCCTGCTATCAAAAGGCACTTCGGGTCCCTCTCTGGAGGTTAGAGTGAGTGGGATGGAGGAGTCTCAGAAAGAGATTCTGTAGCTCTTACGTCAAGCTTGACAAACAATGCCACACAACTAATTGGAACTTAATTACCACAAGTTCAACAACTAACTGGAAACAACCCACTTGAGTATACTCATAACATAAGATTATCATGATAATGAAATTTAATTGAAATTTCTCAGGAGGCACTGTACACATATTCAACAAGCTTGTCTTGATATTTGTGGAAAATTCAAAGCAAATAGAAAGACTATCATAGTTTTGTCCCATCTTTCAAGAATTCACCAAAATAAGAAAGAATCATTTAAGAATTGCTTCTGCATATTCTCTAGTAAATCTCATCATATTCTAGTCGTGAATCTTGCATCACAAAGGGAATTTTTTCTTGGAAAGCTCCACTGGGGACATTCCTTTCTACTCATTATTGATGTGGGAGACATATCACTCTTACACTGACCTCGTTCATCGTGGAGAAGCTCAAATCACTAAAGACGAGTCCATCGATGTGCATAAGTAGTAATTTGAGTGATTTGCGAGCATGCATAAAACTAATTCTAGGAACATTAATCAAACCTCAGAAAGAAGGAAGTCTGAACAATTAGGCAATCATGATCTTTCTGTTTTGTCTGTAAACCAACAACATTGGCCTCAACTAGAGAAGGAGTATACGGTGCTCAATATTTCACATGTTAACATTCTGTTGACCACCAGGGATGAAGAAACGATTAAGTGAATTTATTCTTTAAAACCAACTCGGATAATCGGGAGCTATTGTGTCACTTGCATTAGAGTTGTGGTCACGTCACCGAGTCATGTAATCATTTCAAGAAAGAGATTGCAAGACTGATTTGATTAGGATATATAGTTCAGTTTGTTTAAAAATAAACTCACCCGTACAGATAACACTCCCACTAAGGAGCAACAAACATAATAGCAATACCATGGGAGTCACCAAATATTTGAAAAAAATTAAACAATTGATGAATGTCTATTACTATCTAGTCAAGTCCTGAACACCTCACTTCAAGAAGAACCAATACAAAAGAGATCATGTATTAAGCCCATCATCTTTGATGACTCTAACCTGGAGTAAACAGGAGTTTCTCTCGAAGACCCTCTCATCATCAGGATAGGAATTGTTGAGCCTTGTTACACATTGAAGAGGATTTTGATTGACAATAACATCTTTTTTTACTCAACCTCCCTCAACCTGGGCTGACATGGGAGAAACTTTAGCTTGCATTTGAGCCATTATATGAGTTTGATTATCAATTACTTAGGGTCAATGGAACAATCAGTCTTTCTATCATAATGAGAAAAAATTCTCAATAGGAGACTCACTCCTTTCAATTCATCATTGTAAAATCAGAATAAACATATAATGTCATCTTTGGAAGACTCTTCCAATCCATCTTCAACATTGTCACTTATATGACACACCTCAAGCTAATGTTCCCAATCACATTCGAGATTGGTGTTGTGTGGGAGGAGTAATGAATAACAAAATCATATTACCTCAAACAAGCATAGCTATGTTCATCAATGACACTTATGCTAACAAACATTGTTCTTCGAGATGAAAACATATCCCAATGAGCTTCTCTTGTGGAAGACCTGATCCTTGTTCTACTCTTAAGTGAACATTCCTCGCGAATGGTGTAACTCAATTCCCTACTCTCTAATCAGCAAACATCATAATATGTAGATCTTCTCTAAAGAAACCAAGACATCTTTGCTTGGATCCCAATAGATATGATTGGAGTTGACCTAGAGTAATCATCCATTCCTTAAAGGTGGACCTAAGATTTATGCCAGTAATCCAAAAGAAACAAAATTTTGTAATAGGCCTGCAAGCAGTCGAACAAGAAGCCAATAAGTTTCTGAAAGCGAGATTCAAATGAGAAGTACACCGCCCTCATGTTGTTGGCTAATGCCTTAATATTAAAGAAAGCTAGCAATGCTTGAAAGATGTGTGTTGACTACATCGACCTTAATAGGGCCTACATGAAGGATAGTTTTCCCTTCTATTGTATAGATCAGCTTATTAATGTCATGTTAGGGCATAAAATGCTTAGATTATTCTTGGATGCAAGCTCATGGTAAATCTAAATAAAGATGGATCTGAAGGACAAGGAGGTCACCTCATTCCAAATAGATAAAGGCTTGTACTAATACCAAATCATGCTATTTGGATTACAAAATACAGGCACAACCTACCAATGCCTCTTAAAAAAGTTGTTCAAAGATCTCATTGAGCATTCTATGTAGGTGCATGTCGATGACATGCTTTTGTAAAGCCTAGAAGTGTCCCAAATTATCTCTCATATGAAGGAATGTTTTTGAATCGTTCATTGTTACGACATGCGCCCTAACTCATCCCAGTGCACTTTGAGGTCATAGTAGCAAAATTCATAAAGTTCATGGTTTCTCATTATGGAATCGAATAAAATCCTAAGAAGATCAAAGCACTCAAGAATATGGTGCCCCAAGGAATGTCAAGAAAGTGCAACACTTGAATGGATGTATAGCTACCCTGTCCAGTTTCTTGGCTCTCTATGATGATAGGTACCGACAGTTATTCAAGATACCGTGAGGCTCTCGAAGCACCGACATCTAGTTGATCGATGAATATCAATCCACTTTTGAGCAAATCAAGACATACTTAGCCTCATTGCCCCTTCTTTTAAAACATTTCCAAGGAGACACATTGTATATATACCTCGATATTTCACCTCAAGAGTAGGATTGTTCATTATTCAATTTTGAGCAAGCTGGGCTGGCTCAAAATTGGCTAAAAAAATTTGATCCAATTTTTTTTCTCATAGCTAAGCTCATTTATTTTGATAATATTTCGATCTGAGCCAAAATTTTAATAAATTTTCAAATGATTAACAATCTCAGAGTTAAATTTGCTAAATCAACAACCCTATCATCATTAGGGCTATCAATGATCCAATTTCGAGTCGAGTTGGGACCAGCTTGAAATTGACTAAAAAAAAATTTGATCCAAAATTTGAGCTCTAAGCTCGACTTGCTTATTTCAATCCTATCTTGATTTGAGCCAAAATTTGAATCAATTTTTGAAAAAATAACATTCTTCGAGCAAAATTCGCAACCCTACGCAGACGATAAGTTGTCCTATTGAGGAAGAAAAAGATGGTTCAACCACCTATCTATTATACTAAGAAGATTTTCTCTAACACAGAGAGTCACTACCCATTGACAGACAAGACTATGTTAGCCCTAGTGTTTTCAACATAAAGGCTACATCCATGCTTCCAGGTTCATGTTATTGTTGTATACATGTAGCTCATGCTATGGGTTATTTTATAAAGAGCTGAAGCATTCGAGATGTTAATCAATTAGTTGGTGAAATTGAGAGATTTTTAAATTCAATATCTACCAAGATTAGAGAAAACTAAAGCTAAATCAATCTCACAAAGAGCCACTATAATATCAAATGCATTATTAAATTCAAACTCAAAATAATTATTCTATGTCAATAATGATGTGGCCCAATTCCTTTGCCCATGTGGTTTGGCCAGCAAACTTCACAGAAGAAGCTGTTATGACCAAAGTCTTCTAATCAGGTGGTTTGGCCAATAGGCACCATCAAATGGTTTAATTATTAGGCTCCGAATTAAAATCGTCATGGTTGTAACCTGTATGTTTCCAATGACAGTCAACTTTTTTAAGTATTGAATCATAGGGTATATTTGATAGAGCACAAAGCCCTTTGTAAGTTAATATCAACTTAGATTAGTCCCCTTAAACAAACATTCACTATAGGTCTATATGGTCTGCTTGGACAAAGTAACCTATGACTGATGATAATGATCCTTCTGTCAGGTTGGATCGACTACATCCGTACTAAGTAAACTAGGGTCTCTGATAACTTGGGATGATGAAACTATATAATCTTGATCGAGTTCATCATCGTTTCTTCCACCATCCGTGTTTAATCTAACGATGACAATTTAATTTTTTTTTTTATCTATTGTAATCGTGTGCAGAGTCTTAATGCTTAGTGTCTAATGACTAACCTTAATTGAAGGTGCTCTCCTGTTATCAGGAGGGATAATTATTCATAGAAGCTTGTGCCTATGTGAAATATTGGATCTCAGATTTTAAAGTCCTCACAAAAATGAGGAAGAAAACTCTTTGTAGCCTGATACACCTAAAACATATAGAGTTTTTAGACACATTTTTATACCTATTTTTAGATATTGCGCTTTAATGGAAGGTATTTGTGTGTTTTTCTTCAGGTACAAGTAAAAAAGGTGAAACATGCTAAAAAGAGTGAAAAATGATCAAATTTGGAGCAAAAAGGTGAAAATTGTGCTAAAGTGTTTTGGTGCCTAAACGTCAGATTCTATGTTTAAGCGCCGGTGAAACAGAGAAGGCCATTCCTAAGCGCCAGAGGCCCCGTGCTTAAGCGCTAGAGGCGGTTATTTGGCGGTTTACTTCATTTTCGAAATTTTTAAGGGATATTTGAGGCACTTATTTGCTAAAAAGGGTGATTATGACCACTATAAACGAAAATATGATTAAAAGACTTATGAAAGGAGACATCATTTGGAGAATACATTAAATTGAGATACATTTTGAAGAGTTATCAAGACACCTCTTGAAGATTTATAAAAGAAGGAAGTTGAGACTTTTTGAAGTGTGCTTGAAAGTTTTGAAAGTGTTGGAAAGGGGGAGTTTTGAGAGATAGTTATTGAGAGATTTTTAGGCACCACAAATTTACTATATCCTTTTTGTTTTTAATTTTGATGTGAGAGTCTAGAGTGTTGTAAAAGAGAAGAGATTCGAAAGAACTTCAAGAGTTTGGTGGAAGATTTGAGATAAGTTTTTATCTTTGTTTTTAAACTACTTTTGGTTTTAATCGAGACTTTTTGTTAGTTTGACAATGATTTCTACTTTTAAACTAAAGTGTGGATTTGTTATCTCCATGATTTCTGAGTAGTTTTCCTTATCTTTCTCCTTAAAATGATAAGTAATTAAATTTTGAATGGAAGTTGTGGAGAGTATTGATCTTTAATGTTGGAAGAAGTTGTGAAGATTTAAATCCATGTACTTTATTTACTTCTTGATTTAGCCTATCTAGATGTTAAAATTTGTTGTGAGAACATGTAAGAACCAAGTTGGTAATGTCTTAGTCAACAATTGGAAAGAATCATATGAGGTTGTATGAATGAGAATGTAATTCATATGATTTAGTGCAAATAAATAGAAAAATAAACTTTGAAGGGTGTAGAGTTAGAGGACTTTAAAGTGACAGGTTAAAGCCCCCAACTTGGTTTATTGTTTTAGGTTCTGATAAGAGATGTTAGCCCCCAGGTGAAGGGAATCGAGGGAACTCTAGAGTGAGAGCTGGTATCTTCTTCCTTGCCTAGCCAGTCTTCAGAACTATTTAAACTTTAAATTAACCAATGTTCTTTATAACATCTCTTGTAAGGGTAAAAAATATTATTGCTCATATTTGACACAACACAATTTGCATACTTCCACAACAGAATTCCTATACTTATTATTGATTCATGAAAAGGAGAAATATTTTTTCATATCAAGTGCTTTTCTTCTACATACACTCAAGTTATCTATAAAAGTTTTACTGTTTTGTCAAAATATCAAAAATATAAAAAAAGAGCTGAATTGTACTTATTGAGAAAATATCTATAGTTTAAGTAATTGTCTTTTTAAAAATAGAAAGTTTGTGCATATTACATATTTTTCCTGTGGGTTTGATATTATTTTTCCTGTGGGTTTTTTCCTGTGGGTTTGATATTCAAGTCTTAATTAAAAAAGTTTTATATTACATGATAACGATACATATATTTGCGTAGTATCTCAATGTGAAAAAGATCATTAAAGTCATTGTTATACTGTTGCATATAGACAGTCGGGATCATAGCCTTCTGAAAATTTGACTCTAAACTTAACACAAGCTCTCAATGAGATTCCAGCAGCATTTCAAGTTTTCGGAGCCCACAATCTTGAAGAGAATGTAGAATATAAAGAAAGTTGTTGATCTTTTCCTATATCATATCTATAAGCAATCAAAACAAGGATTGTTGGGACAATATAGAAAAAACAAGATAAAATAATGTGACTGCTTCTTCTTAATTAGATGCAAAAAAGAAAAAAAATTGACGGCATAAATATATATGCATTATAGTTTTCTATTGAGATCGAATAATGTGATTTAGATCATAATAATGGCTATCACTAGCAGTGGGCTATGGAAGGAAAGTGCAATCGACAAGACGATGATCACATGCAGTTGCAATCGTTGGCACTAGCAGTGGTGCTGACAATATGTGTAGGTGTTGTTGGCAGTGATGGTGGTTGATCGATGATTGTGGCTAACAATTGAGATTGTTGGCAGTGGAGGCTTGGCAACATTTATTGATTTTAAAAATATTCAAAGCAACTAAAATTATTTTGATTGAAGAAAGTTTAAAAAAAGCTGAAAAACAAACATATTAATATTTTAAATAAAAATTAAATTGATGACAAATATATTCTGTTTTTTTTTTTTTTAATTTTGATTAAAGCTTCCTCTATAGAAATGCAAGGCGCTTGTAAAAAACCTATAAGACAAATATATACATATATTCCAAGTTAGGCTTGGCATTAGAGCCCCGAATCCTGGACCCTGTCTCAGGCTGGCAAGTTGTTAGGATTTAATGCTGGCTCCATACATTGTCAAAGATGATTACTCATTTATCACTTGTAAAAAATAATAGATTTCGTACGAATTTCTTTTACTATGTATCTGTGAATTATGATTGGAGTAAGGATTACTAATTTTACTAACCAGATAAGTAAGCTTGTCAAAATAACAGAAAACATATTTTAGATTTAATCTAGCTAGTTAAATTCAACATAATCTTCGTTTGTAAAATCAATAGGTAAGGACTGTGCAGCTGTTACTTACAAATTAGAACAAATTTCATGAGATACTTCAGTTGAGCAGATATAATGATATGAACAATTGAACTAATTAGTTCCATTGTAACTCAATTCGTTAATATTTAAAAGAACAGGCAGAATAAGAATTATTTAATTAGTTGCATGTTAACTATTCCAAATTATTAAAGCCTGCTACGCCTAATTGGTCTGTCAAAATAAGCTCATTATATATTCCTATTAATATCCACCTTCAGTGCTTCATTATAAACAGAGCATCAACAAGAAAGCAACTACGAGTTTACGGATCTGAAACAGCAGTCTGGAGATGACGCCATGATCTCAAGTGGGCATCTTTCACAGTCAACCATATTACTCATATATTAGTGCAGAAACATCAGATAATTTATTTCCACTACTGAAATATTTTAATTTCTTACTTTTAAAAAAAAGTTAGGTTTGACTAATGAGCATTTGATCCACAGACAACTCGCTTGACACGGACTGCCCAACAGATTGCATAAGATAAGCTCAAGGAAATTTCCAGCAAAGTGGCGAGAACCCAATAAAAAAGCTGCATGGAAATTTATAAAACTAGCAATCTTCCATTTTAAAAGTCTAATTAAAGCTTACTTTATAGAAAAAGATCAGAGGTTCAAATTACACATATAATACCTTTTATGCTCAACTTTCCCTTGTAAGAAAAAGTTGCTGCGGTAGCCATAATTAACCGCTGCAGAAACATTTATTTGTAGTGTGGGCCAAAAATGAGGAATATACCAAGTTCCTCATGCTTATTTGGTGAACAACATATAGATAGTTAAACATATTGGAACATAATCACTGAGAGAGAGAGAGAGAGGGACTTATAATTACTTCAATGGCTATATAATTAATTAAGCATGCTTCATTAATAAAAGAAAGTCCACTATCAAAATCTCTATGACAAAAATATGAAAAAAAACTCGCATAACAATTAATTATTTTACATCTAGAGTACCAATATGCAATGAAGTGAAAATACGTTGGGAGGGAAAGGAGAATATACCAACATATTTTGCACTACTTAATTTTTCTCAGTGAGCTTTTTATGCACTCAGCTCCAACCTCAAATTCAAACAGGTACTCTTCTTCAATTACTCCCACAAAGCAAAGCATATCTATATAAATAAATATATATAAATATTTATATGTGCAAAAGCATGGATCAATGGAGATTATGATGATCGGGCCAGGGCCAGTAGGCATTTTGATCGTCCATTCCACAGAGCAAGTTGCCGAAGTTTTCATCAGAGACCAGGGCGCCGTGCTCTATCTTGGTACAGTGGAGATGATCAGGTCTTGATGAGGTTGGGAGAAGGTGGGCGATCACCGGCGGTCGGATGACGGAGAAGAATGGTATGCTCTGTATGGGATGATTTACGTGCGGGTTCTCTGAGACCACTGTGGCAGCGGTGGCGGTGGCGGCGGAGGCGGAGGCGGAGGCAGCCATCGCAGCTGTGGTTGACGTTCTTGAAATGTCCAAGTTTATCTCTGAGCTATTCTCGCTTCTGTTGCTGCAGGATCCCTCCGTTTCCTTATTCAGATTTATCAGTTCAGGTGCATCCCTCCCTTTAAGAGCCTGGATCTGCATGTTATAAATATCAACCAAATCACTCCAATATATAAACATTCAAACATTAATAATTCTGTATTACAACTACCGATATTGATAAATCTGAAGACTTTTATCTGGAAGCTTAAAATTCATCTAATATAAACAAAAGAACAGAAATTTTTTCTTGAAAGTTGGAAATTGGAAGTGACAAAGTTAATTAATCATCAGCCAGCTATAAAAAAGAAGTTATTAATAAAATGTTCATGATAAGGCCAATCATTAAAACAGAGCCAACCAATAAACTTTATCAAAAGACTCAAAAGCATGATGGATTGATTCTGCAGCAACTACTCTCTCATCAATTTAAGGACAAATCTTCCTCAAAAGACTCACTCAACTGAGAGCAATTATTAATCATCAAAGTAATAAATATAAATATAAGCATTCACCTCAGCCAGTAGTTTCTTGTTGTGAGCCTGGAGGACATCATTATCTGCCTTGATGGCATCAAATTGTCTCTTGAGCAAATCATAATCCTTCTCAAGCTGCTTTGTCTTCCATCTAGCTCTCCTGTTCTGAAACCAGATCGCAATTTGTCTAGGCTGAAGACCAAGAGCCCTGGCCAGATGCATCTTCCTCTCAGGCTCCAATTTGTTCCCAAGCTCAAAATTCTTCTCTAGTGTCCTCACCTGCTCCACGTTGAGCCTCCTCTTCTTCTCCCCTGCCTGCAAGCAGTCATCGGACAGCTCCTCCTCCCCTTCCCCGCAAGCCTCCACAATCCCCTGCATCCCTCTGGAAGAAAAGTCTTGAGGATTAAGGGGAGGGACTGGAAGGTGGTCGTGGTCGGAATTGGTACTCTGCATCTGGAGAATGAAGCTTGGTGGGAAGAAGGGAGAGGAAGAAGATAAGCCACTGCAGGAGGTCATGTGCATGATCTTCATCAACAAGCATGGGTGGGAATTGGGCACAAGCTGGTCTTCTGCTCTATTTCTGCCGTGCTGACATTAGCGAAAGCGAAGCCAAGCGAAACGAAGGACTACTTTGGCTTGTGAAAAAGCCTGTAAGGTCTTGGAAAGTTGGAGAAAAAAGTGGTGGGCTAAAAGCCTAAAAGACAGCGAGAGAGAGAGAGAAAGGGAGAAGTAAAGAAAGGTAAATAAGAGGCACTGATACATAAGGAGAAGGAGACGGAGATTTTATCTCTTTTATCATTTACTTATTTATTTATTTATTTATTTATGAAGGACTTGTCAGAATTTCTTCTACGTACGTTGCTTCAATTAGACATTTAGGTTTTGTGTTTAGGCTTCAAATAAACATTAGATTATAAGCCAAAAATGATTAAAGAAATGGACATGCCACGAAATAGCACATTTTGTGGTCCTTCCGCTCATCCACGGTCTGATGGATCCCATGTGCGCTATTTAGTATTTACAAAGCTGGTTTCCAACGTGGGACCTACTCTTCTAATTAATTAATCTCACCACAATATTATTTTGTATCTAACCTACTTTTATATTTTATTTTCTGATAAAAATTATGCAAGTATTTTTATTTTTTATCAAAATAACGTATAATTGCATCTTTAATTAATTATATTTAAGGATTAATGTACTGAATTTTCAACTGTTCACCTTTTAATTACTTTATGATATCAGGGAGATGTAAACTAATTATTAAGTAATATTGTTTGAATTATGTATGTTTATTCAATCTGATAACTAAATTTATAATCATTATTTTTTTTAAATGAGTATAATTAAAAAATATATTATATTTATTCATATGAAAATAAAAGAAAGTCATGCCATTCTAACGAAAGTAAACATGCCCGTTTCATTAATTACTTATGCCTAAATAAAGTAAATCTTTCGTAACATTAAAATAAAAAAGATGTATTCTTCTTCTTAATTTGGCTCCTCAGAGTTAGGTAACGATGACATATATAAAAGTTGATTTTGGTTGATAACTAATATTCCATCATGTAATTAATACGACCAATTCCTAGCGCACAGTCAAAGTCGTTGTTAGATCTCTCTCTCTCTCTTCTGATGAGTGAGCTTTGACCCCTGTTAAACTCTTCAAGATTAAAATTCTTTTTTTTTTTAATTTCATACTCGTCGTCTATTTGTTACGTAAATATATATTTATATATATATATAGTTTAGATGGGTCCAACTTTTTCATAAAATATATATAAAAAAGGATTGCTTGCAGATCGAGTAAATAAGCAATAATATTAATATAAATGTTTTTAAAAAGACATTAGTTATATATATGGTGGCAATGGAGTTATATATAAATATATGTGTGCTGATATTTTCTTTGGGGGGAGAGAGAGAAAGAAAGAGAGATTGGGGGGAAAGAATCTAATAAGGGGCTGATCATGCATGGGTCCAGTGGTTAGCAGAAGCTGCTACCTAACCCACAAACAACCAACGTGGGTTCATCTGCATTTTTTCTCTCTTCCACACACATACACACACACACATACACACACACACACACTCTCTCTCTCTCTCTCCCTTCCTCACTTATCTCCCTCTCCACCCATTTCTGGCTAAACCCTAACCCTAAAACCTTGCCCCTACGCTAACTCAAAACCAAAATCCCTCCCCGTCTCTCTCCCTATTTTGTCTTCTTCTCTTTGTATTTATTTACCCAAAAATTCCATCTACACGTTGAAACACATACCTTTTTCTCTGTCTCTGATTAAGCTTATGATGACATATCACATCTGTCTAATTTATCAAAACTTGCATTTGAAACCTTGCATGATCAATTAAAAAGTTCAGAACTCGTCTTAATTAGTTATTTTAATTTCCATTTGATTAAACATCCCTGCCAACCGGCAAGTTAATGATAGAATTCTTATTAAGTGGAAGTTTCCATCTCAATTTCTTTTTTTATTTCATTTAAATAACATTCAATAATTCACAAGCATCCACAAAATTGTTGTTTTCAATTTTTATAAGAAAAAAAAAACTTTCTTATTGTGGCATGTTGGAAGATTCACAACAATAGAATAATAAATTAGTGTACAGAGTTGTACTAAAATCAACTGCACAAATAGATAATAGAGAATTAATATGTGATACTATGAGTTTTAAGTGAAAAGCCCCAGAAAGAAAAAAAACCATGGCAACTAGCTCTGTTGAATTAATTCACAATGAAATTGTGCAAACATAGGTCCACTCTTCTCATGAATTAGAAAAGATGAAATTATAGAAGTACGATAGTGGTCAAGCTTTAAAAACCGTATATAAGATACAACAAATATAGTTATTGATAGTTGTAATAGCATTGATTTGCTGTAGAGATTGTAGTTGAAAGACGTAGTAGTAGTTAGTCATATGGTCCGTTGTTGGTGGTTTTAGTAATGTCAGTTCGCCAAAAAAATCATAGTGGAGATAAGTAATAGTATTAGTTGACCACAAAGGCTATAACAGAAGGATGTAATAATATCATTTGACCACATAGGAGTAGTAGAGAACTAAACTAGTGCCCGTAGGCCACAATAATCGGGATTTGGAGCTGCATTGTTGTGAGCCACGTAAGTCGTAGTTGATCACAAAATTCGTAATGGTAAGTTGTGATAGCGTCGGTAGGTCATAGAGGTCAGAATTGGGAGTTGCAATAATGTCTATAAGTCAACGAGATCAGAGTTAGGAGCAGCAAGAGTTGTGAGTCACATATGTCGTAGTTGTTCTCATAGGACATAGAGGGGTTAGATACAATTACTTTCGTAGGCCACAGAGACTGAACTTTGGAGCTGCAACAGCATCTGTAAGCCACAGAGCCAGAGTTTGGACTTGCAAGAGTTGTGATTCATGTAGGTTGTTGTTGTTCAAATGGTCATAGTGGTGGTTTGTAATGACAATAATCAACCACGTAGGCCGTAATAAGGAGCTTAACGTTCGTTGGCCACAAAGACTTCCATGAGCGGTGAGCCACATAGGCAATAATTGGTCACATAAGTCATAGTGGTGAGTTGAATATCAATGGTAGATCATAAAGGTCAAAGTTGGGAGTTGTGATAACTTTTGTAGGTCCTAAAAGCTGGTGTTGGAAATTGCATTTGCTGTGAGCCACGCAAGTTGTAGTTGTTCACAAAAGACGTAGGGTGAGTTACAATAACTTTTCTAAGCTAAAGAGGTTGAAGTTGGAACCTGCAATAATTTCTGTAAGCCACGGAGATCAAAGTTGGGAGTTGCATGAGCTGTGAGCCTTGTTGGTAATAATTGGTCACATAGTTTGTAATTGTGAGCTACAATAATGTATGTAGGTCACAGAGACTATAATTGATAGCTATGTGAGTTGTGAGTCATGTAAATCATAGTTGGTCATATATGTCATAGTGGATAACTATAATAACATCAATAGATCATAGAGGTCAAAGTTCAGAGCTGTAATAATATTTGTAGACCATAAAGAGGAGTTGGGAGCTACGTGAACTTTGAGCCTTATATGTCGTAGTTGGTCAGATATGTTGTAGTTGTGAGCTACAATAACATCCATAGGCTACAAAGGTCAGAGTTGGGAACTCAATGAGTTGTGAGCCACATAGGTCTTAATTAAAAACATTGGGTGTAATAAGGAACATTGAGCATTTTCCTTTTGATTTCTATCATCTACTTAGGCTTCCATTTTCTGTTGGGCTGTGCTCTTTCCTTTCTAATGCAAGTGCTCAGGAGTTTTGTTCTAGTTGGTTTTGGGAACAGGGTGTATCGAGCCATTTTCTTATGATCTCTGTCATCTGCTTGGGCTTCTTTTTTGTTTGGGCAATGCTCTTTCTTTTCCACTGCAGGTGTTCTGGGACTATGTTTCGAGCAGGTTTTGGGAGCAGGTTCAAGGTCACTGGAGCGGTTCTCTTAAGATTTTTTGGACTCGTCAAGTTTTTTTTTTTCTTTTTGGGTATGCATATTGTTGGGTATATGACCTTTTTGGTCTTTATTTTATTTTTTTGGTATACATGTATCGCTGATGAGAACCCCTTTTTGGAGTGCATCATGTATTTTCTTTATTTTTTAGTTTTTGGGATCCTCTCAAAACCTTTTTTTGTATCCATCCTTTTGATTAACACTTAGGGAGTCGAATAATGCTCCTTACCCTAATAAAAAAAAAGAAACATTAAGCCACCAAGTTCATATACAAAAGTTGCAATGAGAGAACTTCAGAAGTTTAGGAAAAGTCATCGTAACTAGAGTATGATGACCGTAAGACGTTGTCATTGGGAGGTATTACTGGATCTTTAATACAAAATAATTCATTACCCCTGTATTGGTGGTAAGTTGGTGCACTATATTTAGGATGTATCGTTACATCATATTTGGGTGGTGTTTTTATATCATTTTTTTAGTGTGTCGTTAAATAATAATGTACATCATAACTCAACAAGATGTTTTATCACAACATGCATCGTTACTCTGAAAGATCCACCAATGGCAACGAGCAGGGGCGACCAACAATAGTCAATAATAGTGGAGAGCGATGGTTGATGGTGGCCGACAACTTGGGGAGCAAAAATTGTTCGTCGGGGCTTTGGTCAAGATCAACAATGGAATTTGACACCTTTTGGTCCAGCTCTACGTCTAAGTCTTCCTCCCTCCATAAAGGGAGGGTAGGGCTCTATGTATAGATTTTGGGAAAGGCATCCCCTATAAATAAGGAAGGAATTCAGACTACTCCATCAAATGACATAGATAAATTCTTTTAATAAGGCATTGTTTTATGCACATTTAAGTGTCTTAATGATGTTAGAATTGAGTGATCTTAACCTCTTTAGATATATTTCCTCGAGACACTCGATTTAACTATAATCTTGAAAGATTTGGAGGTCATTTAAAGCTTCAATTCACCAATCAAAGTTTCCAAAGGGGTTTAACGACATGAACCAGGCTTAATTTAACTCGGATTGGGTCAATATTGGTGACATTGGATTTGTCTTGTCGAGCGGGTCTATTTGACTAGAATTCTACTGAAATTGAAGTTTTGCATGATTTCTAATTTAAATAGGTACATTCCTTGCACAAAAGTATTGATCGTGTAAAATGATAAAAATTATTGATATGTATGAGTGTATCACTTATTAAAATGAAGATTAAGCTCACAAACTTTTTAAACCACTACATTTAGCGGGCGTAAGTGGACTCCGTGAATTTTATGGCCGTGAGAGGCTCTGAATAGATGTGTAGAGACTTCTAATCATGAAATTAGGCACCAACAATGTCTCGTGTCCTAGATAGGCCTCTCGGAGTAAATCTTCTCGTTTAGGGCTAAATTGCCACTAAACCGAGCAACTTGCCCGAAAAAAGAGCAAGAAAGTCCCTGGATGCTACAGATGAATCGTAGACCATCCCAAGTCATGCAGGTGGATATCCTACATTTGTGACATGAAAAATTGATGCCAACACTCAACATGGAGCCTCTCATTGTATTTTTAAGTACATCTCGTACAAGTCATCACCGATCATCCACTAAAGTCTTTCCTGACCAAGCTAGAACACTCCAGTAGACTATTTAAGTGGTTACTGTAACTAAGTGAATTCGACATCTCCAACACCCCTCAGACGACAATAAAATCACAAGAGGTTGTAGACTTCACCGAACCAAGGGGAACAATCAATCATCTTGTCTCCCCTCGCTCATGCAGAGATATGAATGCGGTCACCCCCATCACCGCCAAAGCTTCTCCAACCAATGGATACACTGTTGAATCTCGAGAGTCGGGAATTTCAGGCCATCAGGAGGAGTCCTTAACACTTTCTTCCAAAGAATCTAGTAATTCATACAAGAGCCAAACCCTTAGTTACAACTAAAAAAAAAATCTAACTAAGCGATCATTTATGGTTTTATTCATGACAAGCCCTTGGTGATGAAGCCGTTTATACTTAAAAATTTCTGCCCAGGAATAATAGGTCATTTTGGCTATCCCTTGGCTGAGCAGAAAGGACCTCTCTGACGGCCAACCGTCTCAAACATAGGCGCGTTACCTCCCCACAATCAGAAGCATCCCCCCAAGAAGACTACAAATTCCTCATGAAGTGCAACAACTTCCCTCTCCACCTAGTCAACTCTCTCAAGAACTTAAGCAATTCTTCTATCATCGTCTCCTTGAGAATACCCCATAAAACAAAGGAAACACTCCTCCATCTCAGCGAGATGATGCAGAATGAAGTCAGAAGACACACGACGGCCCCCATCCTTCACCGCCTCCCCCCGGTTGCCTCCGCTTCCCCCTGCAATGTCAGAAGAAATTTGACAGTCCACACTCTGGCCCCCTTCTGAGAGGTAAGTTTCTCTCCATCCTTCGCTCCTCAGCACCCTACTCAACGCCTGACTCAGCTCCTTGATCCCTAGCACCTTGCTCTAATACATTTTGATTTGTCATATCCTCTACCTTCACAACCACATATTCCATATTTGCTTCCCCGACCGCAACCTGGTCCACGATAACCATGTCATCCGCGGGACTAGCATCAGTATCTGCCAATACAGAGTTGACGGTCAGAAATTCGATTGTTGCACTGAAGAAAAAAGATGCAAAAGACAATTCAAGCTACATACCCTAAATCTGTCCCCATTCAGATGTTGTGTAAGAAAAAACACCCTCATCGGCTTTCTCTCTTCCATTAAGTTTAGAGAAAATAATGTTCTTTGTCAATCAAAGCCATATCTCAGCTTCAGCCGCTGTCTTCTCAAAACCTTACTAGGGAACCACAATCCCCGATACAAACTGAACAGACAAACTCTCTCTCCGACAGGAAAATTCACCTCCAACGGGTGGCTTGTAGGACAATCTCTAGAATGACCTCTAGCTTGCCCTGCAGCCCTCTCCTGAGACAAGTTTGGAGGGAAACCATAAGAATCAGCTCAACCCTCAAAATAACTAGTCCCTACATTAGGTAAAACTCTCTTCATACTCAACTCCTTTACAGGAGCTTCACCTGCTAGCTCGTGCCTCACGTCCGACTTACGAACCTTTGCCCCCATATCACTCATGACTTTGAAGAGGGCACTCTTATTGGTAGATGATGCTCCTTCACCCAATATCGTGACAAACATTGAGATTAAAAGATAGAAGATAAAGGATCGGGAAGAAACGGAAACAGCGCAAACCTTCCTTACCCCAAGATCTATTTATAATGATCCGGGCACAGAAGTCTTGGGGAGTACATTATTGCTCCATAATTTTATTTAATTATTTTGTACTTGTTAAAAGGATTCTCTTATCCTTGTGTGCAGTGCAGCTTCTAAGAAATAAGATAATCAGTGAATTAAATATGTATATAAGAAATATGTCATCATGAATCTCAAGACAAATGAATGGCTCGCGAAGAAGATATGACCAATCAGACGTAACTTGTAGACGACCATTTGATTTAGACACCGGCGTGGGGAATGCCTTGTTCGAGCTTTTGGTAGAACGTGTTTGTGGATCTCTCACTATGCAGTGATTGGTCATGAGGGCGATCGGTGAGGAGTATCCTCTCGAATCAGATGTTGACGGAACCAAGGCTTAGTAGACAGTTGGTGAACTTCTTGACGATCGAATCAGTCTTCTAATTTTATTTTATACAAATATCTCTATAAATTATCAAAAAATACCCCTTTTATTGTTTCTTACTGTGCTCTCTCTCTCTCTCTCTCTCTCTCGCCCTCTCTCTCTCCTATAAAACACCATATACCTTGGGCATGTTTCCCAGATATTTTTGGATTCAACATATGCATATATGACATACTTGGCTGTTTATGCGGGCAAAGGGATCCGATAAATCCAGTGATATGAATGCAACATGCAAATTATTGGAAACCTAATTATGGGAAGAATGCGACTAGGCATTGGTTAGAAATTCCCTTTCAATAATTTAATAACTCCCTTTTATGAAAAAGACAAGAGTCCAATGAAAAATATAAATAAATAAAAGAGGAGAGAATCCAAAGACAAGTGAAAATCATAGCAAATTAAACGGTCTTAATAGGTCAAAAATAAAAAAATAATAATAATACAAATAGAATTTGCAAAATAAAATATGGAGGGATGTATTACTTAAAACTAAGGAATAAGCAAGGAAAAAAATTAATACACTAAGAAAAAAACATATGTTACATTAACACCAACTTCAAATGTAGAACGATAACAAAACAGAATCACCAAGAACTTCAATATAACTTGTATGTCAGATGGCAATAAAAACAGCTAGAAGACATTACTAAGCTGAGAAAGATGAATGAATTTTGATCAACCAGAAAAAAATTTAATCATTGGGGTGAAGAGATTAATCAAAAAAGTTGAAGACATGCTGCATCCTTGTTATTAAACTTTCCTCCAGGTAACACCAAATATAGGTAAATTTCAAAGCAGAATCGCCAAGAAAAAAATATGCATCAGATATGACCTTAAAATAACAGGGAAGCAATGATAATATGTAATCCATACACATGATGAATCCATCCATCAGAAAATTACTGCTTCCAACCTCTTACAGGTAACACTAAATATGTAGTAGAGAATGGTAAGGGGGAAAAAATCCTCTCATGTATGTATTTTGATGTGACCATGAATGACATTAGAGTGCTAAATCTATAAATATTAAAAATTTCATACTAGATTGACATGTGATTTTATTCCAATGGCTGAAATGAAAGTGCTACTTATATGAAAATTTAATCACTAAAATTTAATATAATTTAAGCCGAACATCACCCAAGAACCTAACATTATATAGATATTATTTCCTATTGCAAACTATGGTCCTAGTTAGCTGGCAAGCAACCAGATTGCCTCAACGCATTTCCTTTCTTAGTGGTTAGCAATCTTGACCAAACTTATTAGATTCTTGGACAGCCTACTGTTTCTTGGGTCTCCACATGAATAATCTTAACCTTCTCCATATATCTGTATCTCTTTCTGTTTGTGTATTTTAATCATCTATGCTAAATTTGGTTTGAACATTACCATGTTTATTAAATTTCTATTATGCATAATTATTTAAGTTAGACTTGGATATCATTAAAATATGCTAGGTATAATTTAATCAGCTCATACTTTTGAGTAAAGCTTATGAGTCATTCAACCATCTAGATGGTATAATATTAATTTCTTTGATTTAAATTATCTCAAAAAAAAAAAAAAAAAAAAAAAAAAAAAAATTAAATTTATGATCTTATGCGAATTTATTCAATTGTCAGGACTTATTAAACTTCTGAACTATTCTTTTGTTTGATTGTATAGTTAATGCTATTATCTAGACATAATTATTGCTACATATTTGATATGTCCTTAATAAATCAACTTATCAACTATGAATCTCGAAGCAGTTTGGATGAAATAAGTTTCAAGTCATAATTATACAAGCTCCAGTTTAAGCAAATTTATAATTAGATTGAACTTTTAAATGAGATTAACCTAAAAAAACTAAAATTAGTCTAATCCGAGTGCAAATGAGCCAAAATCAAATCAAAAACTTCAAAGTATGGTTAGCAGCTTCAAATAGTAATTGAAGTTCAAATGATCTCTAAATTCAACAAGCATAAAGTCGAAAGAAACGTCTTCACAAGAAGATTCTAACAAGCTTAAGATCATTAATTTCAAGATCATTAAGGTAATGAAATGCTAAAATAAAGATAAATGATTCAAATGAATCAATACAAACAATTCAATAGAGTATCTTAAAATTTTACCCTGCAGAAAAAATACATAAAACCGGTGGGAAAAGCCAAGAGCTTTATGTTTGTTGAAAGTTTAGTGACGCTAACGATTTAAAAGTTATTTCCGCGGTTTTCTCACTAAATAAACCAGAAGTTCCTCTTTAAAGATGTTTATTATGGGCTATGAGAGTCCATTCGACAATTAATTATGTCGGTTCATACGTACTTAGAAACCAACGTTCCGATGTCATCGGTATTGGAAGACATCGATTTTCCTGACTAAACTATCGATTATTGAATTTTAATTAATCGATGCCACATGTTGTATCGAAACCGATGATGAAATCCATCATTTCCAATCTTTTCAGCTTGTGCGCACGTTCAAACAGGCGGAGGGGATTTGGATCGCATACTGCATGGCCCGCCATTTCTTCCTGTTTCAATTCAAAGGTGATGTCGATTCCAACCTTTTATCTCTATTTTTACTTAAATTCAGTTCATTAGTTTTTATCCATTTGGAGTTTGTTGGTTTCGAGAAAAAATGACCTTTCGATTCGGATTTTATTTTTTCTATTGTATATTTATATATGTACCGATGAATTCTTATGTATTGACCAATCAATCTAATACCTAAAGCCAGCGGTTTTTTACATATAATGTAATTTTTATAAGAATTGCGTGCTATGTATGTAAATGCCACAAAAGAAAATTAAAATGATAGTATTTGTTTTATGTTATATGAAAGTTTTTGGTAGTATAAATGTAGAAAAGCAAAGTTTAGGTGTTATATATATATAATACCTAAAGCCAGCGGTAGTATAAATGCATTTTGTCTCTAAGTGTGAAGGCACTCATCAACAGATGCATTCTCATCTCAGCAACACAATTTTGTTTAGAACTTTTCTTTTAAAGGCCAACATTCTTCACCATAAAGGATTGCAGGTCTCACCATCATCTTGTAAAATTTTCCTTTTAAATCAAAGCGGTACTTTGCTTTCACACGGTGGCCCCAATGAATTCTTCCACTTCAACAAACCAACTTCAATTCTACTAATAATATCCCAATTTTTATCACCATCAATTTGAACAATAAATCTGAGATATCGAAAACATCCACACCTTTTAATTACTCAATCATCAATAGTTACAACTCTGTCACTAGAGCTATTATTACTAAAATTACATTTCATGTATTCAATTTTATATATACTCAATAAAGGCCTTTAGACTCCTATGTAGACCTCCATAATTCAAGTTTATCTTGAACTCTTTATCTATTCTTATTCACAAAAAGGATATCATCAGTGAAAAGAATGCACCAAGGTACATTCTCCTATAAAAGCCCATCAAGAGCATCCATAACTAAAGCAAAACAATATGAGCTTAAAACCGATTGCCGATGTAATCCAATTGAAATTGGAAAATACTTTATCAATTCTCATTCTATTCTAACACAAGTAACAGTTCTAGCACAGTTAACTTTAATGACTTGAATATACTAAAATTACATTTTATGCATTTGAATTCATGTTATCTTTGACGGACAAGTGTTGGACACAACATTATATTAAAAATTATTAAAATGTTAGATCAAACGCATCAATTTGAGATCAAAGCCATCATAGAATATCATCTTAGAAAATAACATCTTAGATCGAACGCATCTATTGAGATTTTGCCTGTACTAGTTATTATTGCACCAACTTCAAGCTGTCATGGCTTGTTACATGTTCGAGAAGCTTATGGCCTAGACAAGTTGATTGACCCAACCTAGACGTGTGATGGTTTAGTAATTATAATTGAGGGCTTGAACTGGTGCATTGATTAAAATAATAAATCTTTTGAATAATGAAAATAAGAAAAATTAGCAATTCACTGTAAGAAAAACAATCTCTTAAATCAAACACATACCAATATGCATATGTAAGAGGGCAAATATGTAAAAATTGAAATGTATGAGTTAGATAAGTAAATACATGAGAAGAAAATTAAAAAAATAAAAAAAACTAAGTTACTGGCTCCCACCAACCGCGACTTTGACGATAGAAATTCGTATATATTTTTTTTTTTTGGGAATATTCTTCTGCTAAAAGATGGCTTAAATGGGTTGTTTTAAAAGTTTAGGGTTTCACATTATTTGTCCTAATAAAATAGTAATGAACTTCTACCAAATGTGCTTTTGTTTAGTTATGATGGAGTAGATTAAGCACTAAAAGATGAGCTACTTATAGGAAATACAATATCATTAATTCGTTGGAGATAGGGCTATAAATGAAAAACTTGAATTTGACTTTGTTAAATAAATAAGTTTGAATATTTTTTAAATGTTCTGAACTTAAATGAACTAAATTTGAACATAGTCCAACTCATTTGTTAATATTCATGAACAAAATTATTTGTTGTTTAACAAGCAACTTGTCAAAGGATCTATATTTATATAATATAATATTTAAATAAAATTTAATTAATTAGGACTTGTTTAATAATAAGTTTAAAAATAATATATTATAACTTAATATCGATATACACATCAATTCAAAGAATTTTTTGCTATTTTTTATTTCAATGAAGTAGTTTGTTAATACTGATTTATGTTATTTGATTGTAAGAAACTTTATAAATTATATATTATATTATTTTTTTTATATATGCTATTTTAAAATTTATTGAATTGTGCATATTATTTTGATTTGTAAGATTATTCAAATACTCATTTCAATTTTTAAGTTGTTCACTAGTTTTATATGAAAAATTTTGTGCAGATTAAGTGTTTATATGAAATATTCATTTGAATTTTTAGTTATTTAATTAATATAAACAAGTTAAGTACAAGTCAAATATATACATTAAAAATTTTAAACAAATCAAGTATAAATAAATTTTTGAATTTCGTCCCACCAAACTCAAAATGGACATGCACTAGTTATGATTGGACCAAACCAAGTCGAAATCAAGTCATGCACGACTCGAATCAATTACAGCTCTTATTAGAGAGATAGCAAATCATTAAATCTCCACATTAAACTGACTGAGAAAGTGTAGCTTAATCAGTATTAAGAAAATGGATTTACTTTTGATTAGAGAAAAAAGCAATCCTTAGTTTCCGTTATGCAGAAGTTATGATTAAAATGGTGAGGCCCGTCTGCATAAAGTTATGGGCTAATAATCATCATTTCGTTCCTCTTCTTTTATTTCCTTCGCATGATAGGAGTCATTTATTTTTTGAAAAAGTTTCTAATTTATGACCTTTAAAAAATCCAAGTCTTTCGATATTCAAATTTACTTGAAATTTATTTGTTTGAGATATTGCGGCCTGCGGGCTGATCAGGAGCTTAAATTATATTATGAATGATTATTTTTTGTTTTCATTTCATATATATATATAGAAAAAAAATTATTTATTTATTTATTTATTTTAATTTATATTATTTTTTTTCGTGTATCCTAACATAAGAATCTTTCCAAAGAGGGCCAGATGGGAAGAGGCAAACTTGTGGAGTGATTCCAATGCTTTTAATGTAATGAGATTGATTTGAGCTGATGGATCTAAGAAATTGACGGTTGAATCATCCAAAATTTGATTAAGAACATAAGTAAGAGTGGCCAAACCAAATTAGTTATATAAAAGAAAAATATATATGATAATCGTCACTAATTATGGTCATCCTCACTGGCTAAAATATTTGGGCTACAATGTAAAGGCCCCTTTTTCCCTAATGAACACTTCACATCATTGTTTATTTGGTAAAATATAATTTATTTAATTGGTATGTAATAAGCACAAGGACATCTGAAAAATTAAGCTCAATAAGTCGAAGCAAAATATAACCAAAATCTCAAGCCAAACACCATAAGAAAGAAGAACGAGTTTCAACAAAATCAAAACCAAGTAGCCATAGCCAAAACACATTTGAGTTGTATTTTAAGATAAATAAACACAATCACTCATTTTATTTTCTTATGTTGATGGTACATTAAGGAAATGCACAAGTTGGTAGGGGCTTTTAACTAGCCTGGCACTTTTTGTCAAGCTCTAGACCTACACAAAGTGTGAAATACACTATAGTTGGAGAGGGAGGGGCCTGTCAAACCTCCATCCAGCTTAACACAAACTCTACAGCTTCATCTCAATTAAGTTCTTCCTCATTCAAGCTTGCACTATTTTATTAGACATTTAACGTAGAATCAAATCATTAGGAGGAACTTCAGTGCCTATAAAGCATGAAGCAAAACAAAGGGATAACGAGGAAAGGAGAGGAACTATGTTCATTGCATGTTGTCCATACTAGCTTTGAAGTTAGAGCAAGAGAGCCTTGGGAGCTTGAAGAGCGTGACAATGCAGCACACGAAGGTGATCCCTGACGCAAGAGCAAATGCAGGAATGTTGCCTTTGTTGAAGATAGCATCCCATGGTTCTGCCCAAAGTGTTATGATCACCTGATTCATTGTTCAGAAATAATTAGCAATAATATTCAAAAAGCTTTTCCCATGAGCCCTCAATATGATTCATTTTCAAATTATTTTTTGTTAGATATGACTCATATACTATAAATGGACAGTGCTAAATCAGGAGCGGAGCAGAGCGGAAGATTCTGTCCAAATCAGGGGAGTTTTCTTATGTGGGTTGGGTTGTGGTACAGGGGTAATTTGGTAATTAAATATTGGACCCAAGATTTCTTTTTTATGTTCTTTATAGGATTATAAATATGTCTGTATGTGACCCTAGGTATTACACCTCATATTCTGTATTCTGTACTTTTCTGGATCAGTGAAAAGACCGTCGCTCTGCTCCCGAGAACGTAGGCATCTTTGCCGACCTCGTTAAATCTTAGTGTTCTTCTGGATTTGTGTCGTTCTTATTTTTCTTTGCCCTAATTCCTCAACAAGTCGTATCAGATCCCAAGTTCTAAGGTAGGGAAGAAAAATATCGGCTCAGGGAAAAGGAAGATTTGCAGAAGAGTTCGAATGCTAGGGTTTCGATGATTCGTAAAGAATTCACCGAAGGGGATTTCTGTGGAAGAAGTTCGCGCGAATAAGGATTTCCCGATAGGAAGGAAAGCGGCGAGATTTCCTTTGCACAGAGAAGAAAGCGGAGAGAAGAATATTTCTCTGGAAGAAATCAGAAGGGAGAAGGAAATAATGAAGGAATCTTCCCTCATATTTCTTGAATTTTATTGGAAAAGGCTCGACTGAATTCTGAATCTGCGGCAAGAATCGGGAGGAGGAATTGCGGAAAAGCTAGAGGAATACTCTTCATCCATCAGCAACAAGGCTTTCCGTGTTTAGCTTCCGCAAATTGGGAGGCAGGATTTTGGAATTCCGTTGGAGGCGAAAAGGTCAGAAGAGGAAAGGCAGAAGATTACGACTTTCCTTTGCTGCTGACCGGACCGATTCGTTTCCTTTGGTCGTTCATGGGGATTTCTTTTGTGGCAAATTCTGATTTGTTTCCTTGTTAGTTCCTGGAGGCAGAATATTGGAATATTGGTTTCCTGAAGCTGAAGATTTGATTCCTTTTTTGGACACGAGCAGAGACTGAAGAAAATTTGGAAGGATTCTGATTTTTCTTGGTTGTGGAGAGTAAAGAGATTTTTTGGAAATTCGTTTGTTGCAGGCATTTCTAGCGGGATTTTGGTAAAAAAATTTCTTTGTTGTACGCGGTGCTATTCCAGGACGCTGAAGCAGTGAACAGGTGAAAGATCTTGAAGAAATTTTTCAGGAAAGTATTTGTTGCATGATTAATTTTCATGACAATTTCTAGTGTGAAATTCAAGGTGATGAAGTTTGATGGAACTGGTAACTTCGGATTGTGGCAAACAAGAGTAAAAGATATGTTGGCCTTACAGAGAATCTTGAAAGCTTTGCGGGCAATGAAAGCAGATGCAATGGAGGATGAAGATTGGGAAGAATTGCAACAGCTAGCGGTAGCAACTATGCATTTATGTCTGACAGATGAAGTTATGTATCACGTGATAAATCTAAAATCTTTAGTGGAGGTATGGAAGAAATTAGAAATTTTGTTTATGGTTAAATTTCTGACGAACAAGTTGTATCTGAAGCAAAAGTTGTATGGGATGAAGATGCAAGAAGGTTCTGATCTGGCGCATCACGTCAATGACTTCAATCAAATAATCACTGATTTATCACGGCTTGATGTGAGTATTGAGGATGAAGATTGAGAGATGATTTTGTTGTGTTTGTTGTTCTCTTCTTATGAACACCTGGTGACTACTCTGACATATTGGAAAAAAAATTATCAAATTTGATGATATTACTACATCATTGTTGGCTCACAACCAGCAGAAGCAGAATGCAGGGGAAAGATCTCACGACGACAGTTTATATGTTAAGGGTAAGTAGGATCGTGGAAGGAAGAAAGAGAATGAGGGTTCTGAAAGGCAAAATTCTAGATTAAAATATAGAGAAAAAAAGACAATTCATTGCTACAGGTGCAAGGAGCCAGGTCATATGAAGAGAGATTGTCCAAAGCTCAAGAAGCAGAGTGAGGAGAAAGGTGATACATCATCAAAGTCTGTAAATGTGGTGCAAAGTGACAAATCAGATTGCAGTGATGGTGATATTCTTTCAGTTTCATCAACTCAGTTCTCGGATGCATGGATTCTTGATTCAGGGTGTTCTTATCACATAAAACCTTACAGGGAGCGGTTTACTTCATACAGGTTAACTAATTCTGACTCAGTCTATTTGGGAGATGATAGATGTTGTAATATTGTTGGTATTGGAGAAGTCAGAATTAAAATGTATGAAGGCACAATTAGAACGTTATGTGATGTCAGACATATTCCAGATCTGAAGAAGAACTTGATTTCATTGGGCACTCGACACAGAAATAATTTTATTCCTAAGGCTGATGATGATAGGGAAACCATCAGAATTGTTAAGGGTGCGCTGACGGTGATGAAAGGAAAGTTAACTGCAGGCAATATCTACAAACTGTTGGGGAGTACAGTTGTAGGTGGAGTTCAGGAGCATTTTTACTGGTGAAAGGAAAGTTAACTGCAGGCAATATCTACAAACTGTTGGGGAGTACAGTTGTAGGTGGAGTTCAGGAGCATTTTTACTGGTGAAAGTAGATGATTATAATACAAAGCTTGACATATACGTCTGGGTCATCTTAGTGAACGTGGGATGACAGAATTACATAGAAGAAACTTGATGTTAAAAGCTGCAAGCTCGACCTTTGTAAGTTTTGTATTCTTGGAAAACAGACTAGAGTAATTTTTATGACTTGAAAGCACAAAACTGAAGGGATTCATGATTATGTGCATTCTGATGTATGAGGCCCAACTAGCAAGTCGTCATTATGAGGATCTAAGTATTTTGTTATCTTTATTGATGATTTCTTCAGGAATTTTTGGGTGTATTTCTTGAAGCAGAAATCTGAATTCTTCTCTAAATTCAAGCTGTGGAAAGCTGAGATGGAGACCAAACTGGCAGAAAGATCAAGTATTTGAGGTCCGATAATGACACAGAGTTCACAGATTCACAGTTTCAGAAGTTTTATGAGGAGCATGAGATTCAGAGGCATTTTCAGTGCGCAAGACACCACAACAAAATGGTGTGGCAGAAAGGATGAATATGTCCTTTACTAAAAGGGCAACGTGCTTGAGACTGAATGCAGGGCTTCCTAAGAGTTTCTGGGATGAGGCTGTGAATATGACATGTTATCTCATCAATAGATCACCTCAGGCATCGTTGAGTGGCAGGGTCGCAGAAGAGGTATGGATAGATAATCCAGTTAAATTAGATCATTTATGGATTTTTGGTTGTCCTGCTTATGTGCATGTACCTGGAGATGAAAGATCAAAACTTGATGCAAAATCCAAGAAGTGCATCTTTCTGGGCTATAAGAAATGTGTGAAAGGATACAAGTTTTGGGATCTGACAAGTTTTGGGAGATTGCAAAGAATATGGTGATCAGCAGAGATACAGTTTTTGACGAGCAGTTTATGTTACAACAAAATCAAGATAAGGTGTCAGAGAAGAGTTTCAGTTCAGATGCAGTGCAAATGGATTTAGAACAGCAACCAATAGCTTCTGAGAGAGGTGAAAGTTCAAATCCAACACCTGGTAATTCTATTCCAGATCATCTGCAGAATTATAATTTATTCAGAGATAGACAGAGACACACCAATGTAAAGCCTCCTAGTAGATTGGGTTATGAAAATTTAGTCTCATGTGCACTTCTCATCAGCAATGATGATCCGACCACTTTTCAAGGAGCTATCACCAGCCAGGAGAAAGAGAAATGGATGGGTGCAATGGTTGAGGAGATGGAGTCTTTGGAGAAAAAATCGCACTTGGGAGCTAGTTCAGCTTCCAAAGGGAAAGAAGGCTATTAGGTGCAAATGGGTCTACAAAAGGAAACCAATTGTATCAGAAAAAGAAGAAGAAAAGTTTAAGGCTCGACTGGTAGCAAATGGATTTTCACAACAAATGGGGATAGATTATGATGAAATATTTTTTCTTGTGGTCATACATACTTCAATCAGGGCAGTGCTTGCATTAGTAGCCATTAGTAGATTACGAGCTATTTGGGATTTGCATTTGTTGTCGATGGATGTTAAAACTGATTTCTTGCATGGTGATTTGGAGGAGCAGATTTACATGAAGCAGTCAGAAGGGTTACTCAACTTGAACAGGAGCATATGGTTTGCAGGTTAAATAAATCACTGTATTGGTTGAAATATTCTCCAAGACAGTGGTACAAGCAGTTTGACTCCTACATGATTCAGATTGACTACAAGAGATGTGAGTATGATTGTTGTATTTATGTGAAGAGTCTTGATGATGGTTCTATTATTTTTTTGTTACTGTATGTTGATGATATACTGATTGATGCAAAGAATAAGAATGATGTCTGTGGTTTGAAAACTTTATTGAGCCAGGAATTTGACATGAAAGACTTGGGTCCTACGAAGAAAATTCTTGGAATGGATACTCGCCGAGACAGAGGCTCAAGACGATTATGTTTATCTCAACGAGGCTATGTTGAAAAAGTGTTGGATAGGTTTGAGATAGGTTTGAGATGAGCAAAGAGCACTCCTTTGACAAATCATTTTAAGATTTCTTCAGAACAGTGTCCTAAGACATATACAGAAATGGAAGACATGGCAAATGTTCCATATGTCAGTGCAGTTGGCTGCTTGATGTATGCAATGGTATGTACTCATTCTGATTTGGCTCATGCTGTTAGTCAAGTCTGCAAATACATGGCTAAACCTGGAAGGCGACATTGGGAAACAGTTAAGTGGGATTTTCAGGTATCTGAAGGGTACTGTAGGACATGAAATTATTTTTGGCTGTTAGTAAAATGATCCTTCAGTTGTGGGGTATGTTGATTCAGACTATGCAGGTGATTTGGATGACATAAGGTCTACAACTTGATATGTTTTAACTCTTGGTGGAGGGCTTATATGTTGAAAATCAATAATTCAGTCTATCATGGCTTTATCTACAACTGAAGTTGAGTACATGGCAGTAGCTGAAGCTGCAAAAGAAGTCTTATGGCTTGTTGAGCTAGTAAAGGAAGTGGGCGTTGAGCAAGGTGGAGTTCAGTTGTATTGTGAAAGTCAAAGTGCTATTTATCTGACCAAGAACCAGGTGTACCATGCGAGAACCAAGCACATTGATGTCAGGTATCACAAGATCAGATAATTGATTGCTTTTGGGGAGATACTGTTGTAGAAAGTTCATACTGATGAAAATGCAGCTGATATGTTGACCAAGTCAGTTACTATCAATAAGTTCTTGCATTAGTTGGACTTGTTGAATGTCTGCAGTTGCTAGAGAAGCATAGTGGCTCAACCCAATTCTGGTATGTAAGGAACTCCATGACGTATTTCTCCTAAGGGGCTGGATATTTGCCAACGAGGAGATTTGTTAGATATTGCTCATATACCATAAATGGACAGTGCTAAATCAGGAGCGGAGCAGAGCAATATTATGTCCAAATCAGGGGAGTTTTTTTATGTGAGTTGGGGTTGTGGTACAGGGGTAATTTGGTAATTAAATATTGTACCCAAGGTTTCTTTCTATGTTCTTTCTAGGGTTGTAAATATGTCTGTATGTAACCCCAAATATTACACCTCATATTCTGTATTATGTACTTTTCTGAATTAGTGAAAAGGTCGCCGCTCTACTTCCGAGGATGTAGGCATCCTTGTCAAACCTCGTTAAATGTTTGTGTTCTTCTGGATTTGTGTCGTTCTTGTTTTTCTTCGCCCAAATTTCTCAATATTTATCATCTGCAACTATCAATTATTTGAACCACAAACGAATTAACAACTAAATGTTGACCACGAATCTGCGGGATGATGATGGAAGTTGAGTACTCAAGTACACAAGCCTGTTAAATAAAAAAAAAAGTTTCAAATTTATATGCAATGGAATAAAAAAGAATTTTAATTAAAACATGTTTGTAGTAATATAAAATCGTTACTACAAAAGGCACGTTATACAAAATCTATAAACAGGCACAAAAAGTCCAAAAATTTAGGTCACAACATGAAACGTTTCTCTCCAGATTAGATAATACTGAAGAAATAATGAAATAAGGTGACACTAACCGCTTATGGAAATCCGAGGACCGAAAACGCAAACAGAGCAGCAACTTTCACTTTACCATCCAGAATGATGATGACATCCTGGATGCTGCCATGGTAAGTGTGCAGAGACCAGGTGCTGATGATGACAGTGTCAACTATGCAGATAAAAACAAAGAAATTGCTTGACACCCATATGATTCTAAGGGAACTTGTGGCACATTGGTTCTACCAGAAATGTGGTCACTCCAAGAACAACCTACCAACAAAAGTTTATCGAACAAAAGGACTGAGAAACTCTAAAAGCTTAGGTGCACTACATTATGGTGAATGCTGAAAACATATACTCACCGAGTTTAGTAGCAGGCAAAATGCACCTGCCCTGATTCCATCGTTATATGCTTTCATCTAACCCATAGTTCCCTTTGTACCTCCATGGAAGACTTCGCGGCCCATCCAGCCAATATCATAAAGGATAAATGCAAACCATGACAGCTGCGAGCATTCAGGCAAAAGAAAGTTTAGGAAGAACACTTGATGTGGGAAGAGAAAGAAAGGCAATGAGATAACTTTTGGTAACTTGGATGATTAGGTGCAAAACTAAAGTAGAAGAAATGGAAAGCATACCCATGTGAGAGAAGTGACTAGAAGAACAGAAGGCATTCCTTGTGGCAGATTCTTGATACTTTTGAAAATGTCCAATTTTCCTATTCTGTCGTCCTCAGCTTCAGTGCTTCCTTTGACGGATGGAAGAGGCGCCTCTTTAGCAACAACGAAGGTCACAATTACACAGATTATAAGGAAGACATTTTCATTGTTAGAAAGATCAAATGCATCGGCATTCAACGTATAAAGGTTATACAATTTATATAAGTTAAATAGAAGCTTTGCTATTGAATTACAAAGTCTTCATGGAAAAATGGCATGAATTTTTAATTAACTGAAATTATGTGTGCCAATGAAGGAAAAAAAAGGCCATTTGTACCACGACAATTAAGAATGCACCTTTTAAATTTGCACAAGCCTCACAACAAGCCTTATTTGACATGAAAGGCAGCCACCTGATCAAAGATAGATGGATCAAAAATTAATAGAACAACATTTTGGGAGTGATTTACATTAAACAAGTTGGCTGAAAAAAAAGTTTACAGTTAGACATCTATAAATTCTGTAGTACAAATTTCAGTTGATTTGGTTAAAAAATACTATTACGGTATGATTGCTAACTGCTCTTAAGCAACAAAAAATATCAATTTTTTTCTGAATTCGAGTTAATTAGTCAGTAATTGGAATGTACTGGAATTAAGCAGATGTGATCGACTAAATTTTGCTAGACCAACGTTGGATATAGATGAATTTGTGTCGTGCAGATACGACTAAATAGATTACAAGTTTTGCTAAGTTTGGTCAGGTTGGATTATTGATTCTTTTGGTGATGAACGGTAGGAAAATAACTTGTTATGCATCTTGATAGGCATCAACATAAACTCCACAGAGGCATCAACATGATAAAACAACAATAACTTGTTATGTATCTCCACAGAGGCATCTTGATGCCTAATGAGTAATTCCTCACCTCCACAGAGGCATCAACATGAACACTCTTTTGGAATGATATAAAAAACTTTTGGGTAAAAATAATTTGCACAACATTGCACATTTTAGCTCAAAATCTCTTGGAGGTTAGCAATTGCTGATAATAATTTTAGATACACAGCTAATGTTTTGAACATGCTTGTGCCACTCTCCATTAGCACCAGATGAATAACCAAGGATGTTTCCAATATGCATCAAATGTAGCATTAGCAGCATTGGTTCCATGATGCCCTGTAAATGATAAATAAACTAGTTAATAGAAAAGCTACTCTAACTGGCGGTTATATTAGATAATAACATACATTTTCTGTACATTACATTTCTATTTTTTTATTTTCTCCAAAAAATTCTTTGGTTCGTAAGGGAAAAGGTTCATAAGGGAAAATGAAAATAATGCTCAACGCAGTAACAACAAGATAGATCGATCACCTGAGAGATCAGCCATGAGAGCTCGGGCTGGACCCTAAAAATAATTCCATGCCTTATGTCAATAAGAGTGCAGAATAACAGGATGTCTACTAATACCCTAAAATAAAATGAAGATCATTAATTCAACATTAAATATTTAACCACATCTTGATCACCTGTACTGCATTGTTGGACAGATCCAGCATCCAAAATCCAGCTACAAAAACGAATGCAGCCCGCCACCGAGGACCATGATACACACTATTTATGTAAAAATAAACATTAAAGAAAGAAAATTGTGCATCAATAATACATAAGTTCACACAAGCCAAAACATTTCCCGCACTCAAAAAACTATAAAGCCACCTTGAATTACCTGCAATGTTCCTTGGTATCACCCAGCTTGAAACCGATGTCTGAGGAAAAGGCAATCACAATAACCTAACAATAAAAAAGAATTTCTAATCATGCATGCATCATAATTCCATAGCAGAATATGCAGATCTTGGTATTATTATTACTACACTTACTGCAGTAGAAATCAGCAAACAGCTGACAAGTATGAATGGTCTTCTCTTTCCAAATCGTGAATGGCATCTATCACTCCATAAACCAACACAGGGTTGAACCTAAGTACCAAAAGGGGAAGGCAAATTTTATAACTGTAGATTATGCCGAAATAAGCAAAAATATGGTTAAGCATGACTAATGATATTTTAGAATCAGCTTTGAGTTTGACATGCTGCCTAACTTGTGGCATCAATATATTATATCATAGTTTTATAGTTTCAAGGGATGTTTGTATAAAGAGTTTATAATTTAGCTCATCAGCTATCCACTTATGAAGTGTAAGAATATCTTGTGAAGGATTTAAGGCAAATAACAACCATTCTTGTTTCATGTAAAGGAAATATAGTATAAAAATTTGAAGCAAAAAAACTACTTGTCATGGTAATTGAGGAAAATAAAAGAAAAGAAATTAAGACGACGACAACTTAATCCATCTAATCAACACTTAATGTTCAATTGCACATAAGAAATTATTCTTCAAGTGCTTACCACAAAACCTGTTAGATATGGCTCATATCTGGGGAGTTGGAGTTTCTTTTGAAGAGGCGTGTCTCCTGGTGAAAAGGAGTGTCTCTTGGAATAAAGGGGGTTGGGAGGAGCGAGGGCGTGATTGTAATTTTATCTGAGGGTTTGTATATGTCTATTTATATGGGAAACCCTATGGGATGTAATTGAACTTCTCTGAAATAGTGAAACCGCCGCTCGCTCCCGAGGACGTAGGCAATTCTTTGCCGAACCTCGTTAAATCTTTGTGTTCTTCTTCTAGATTGTTGTCGATTCCTGTTTTATTCCGCGTTAAATTTCATAACAATTGGTATCAAAGCCTCTCGAGGGGAACAGGAGGAGATCGACGCAGAAGAAGATTTGAGAAGGAATTGCGAACTGTTTCACGGCATTTTCGAAGTTCGCGGTTCGGGATTTCGGCTAAGGAAGAAGAACTGCGGCAGTTCTTCGTGCGAGATACTAGTTCGCGAGTTCACGCAGAGGGACAGGGATTGCGACAGGAGTTCGGCCCAGAGGAATCGCGGAAGAGTTCGCGGCGGTGCGGGTGCAGTTCGGACAGAAGTTCGCGGACGGGCGAGTTCGAGGTGTTCGGTGCTTGCGAATCGCGGGAGAAGCAGCGCCGATCCGCGACTAGGCCGGGCGAGTTGTCGCAACCGGAGAAGTCTTTGCACTGCGAAGCAAGGAATCGCGGGTATCGCGACAGGAGTTCGGACGGATCGCGAGGGAGTCGCGATAGGAGAATATCGCGACCGAGAAGGCTTTGCAACAGAGGAGTTTCGCGAAGAAGTTCGGAGTTGGACGAATCAAGCGGTTCGATAACTGCCTAGAAGATCAAGGAACCGCCTGGGCAAAGCGCTGAAAGATTAGGATTCCAAACTTGCCTTTGGAAGAAGAAGCCACGTGAAAGAACAGTTTCGGCGGTTTTGTCGCATTTCCGAACGAGTTCGCGAAGGGCTTCTGAGAGAGGCTTCGCGACGGTTCTTTCAGGTGGAATCCGGAGGCTGTTTTGCAGTCACGAAGGGCGAAGAGGCGCGAGGTTCGGTTTCTTGAACCTTCGTGCAGTTTCAGAAAATAGAGGAGTTTGGCTGGTTCAACATCCGTGGGAAACAGAGGCTGTCCACCGCGAACAGGAGCCTTGTTTTGCGGATAATCTGAGGAATTCGGTCAGTTAAATTCACCGATTCGTCGCAGGAGATTTTGCGACAGGTGGAGTTCGGCAGGGTGCAGGAGGTGAGCATGTACGATTATTTCGTGAACAGGAGTTTCGTGGAGGTATTCCTCGAACAAGTGCGAAGGGATTCGTGGCTCGCAGAAACAGCAATTGGCCGAGGTACTGGTACGAACAGGGAAAGTGCTTCGTGGGAAAATTTGATTCACGAATCACAGGAGAATCGCGGGATAGTTGTTGCATTTGACAAGAAAAAATTTCAGGTTTCTTTGAATTTATTTGCGGAGTATTTTCTTTTGTTTTTCGAAGCAAGGCAAGAAAATACGGTGCAGGATTAGATTTCAAATAGCAATGTCTGGAGCAAAATTCGAGATAGTGAAGTTCGATGGAACTGGGAACTTCGGATTGTGGCAAACAAGGGTAAAAGATTTGTTGGCACAACAGGGAATTTTGAAGGCTTTGCGGGTTACGAAACCTGATAATATGGAAGATGAAGATTGGGAAGAGTTACAACTTCGAGCGGCAGGTACCATACGTTTATGTCTCGCAGATGAGATTATGTATCATGTTATGAATCTGAAATCTCCAGGAGAAGTATGGAAGAAATTGGAATCTCAATTTATGTCCAAATCTTTGACGAATAAATTGTATCTTAAGCAAAGGTTGTATGGGCTGAAGATGCAGGCAGACACTGATTTGGTTCAGCACTTGAATGTCTTCAATCAAATAATCACGGATCTGGCACGGCTTGATGTGAATATTGAGGATGAAGACCGAGCAATGATTCTTTTGTGTTCATTGCCTACTTCTTATGAACATCTGGTGACTACTCTTACATATGGGAAAGAAACAATTAAAATTGATGAGATTACTGCAGCATTGTTGGCTCACAACCAGCGGAAGCAGAATGCAGAGGAAAGCTCTCATGGTAATTGTTTATATGCCAAGGGTAATCAGGATCGTGAAAGTAAGGAGGAGAAGGAGAATTCTGGAAGGCAAAGTTCCAGGTCAAAGCCTAAAGGCAAGAAGATTCGTTGCTTTAAGTGCAAGGAACAGGGACATATGAAGAGAGATTGTCCAATGCTCAAGAAGAAGACTCGTGATGTATCTTCCAGGGCTGTGAATATGGTGCAGAGTGACATTACAGATTACAGTGATGGTGATGCGCTTTCAGTTACAACAACTCAGTTAAAGGATGGATGGATTCTTGATTCAGGATGTTCTTATCACATAACACCTAACAGAGAGTGGTTCACTGACTGTGATGAAAGGAAAGATCACTGTAGGTAACATCTATAAACTGATAGGGAGTACAGTTGCAGGTGGAGATCGCTCTGTTGAATCATATGGTGAAAATGCAACAGGAACTTTGACCAAGCCAGGTTAGATGGTTTGGTTGCCCAACCCACTTTGGTATAAAGAGACTCCATGAGATTTTTTCTTCTAAAGGGGCTGAATATTCACTAAGGTGGAGATTTGTTTGGTAGGCGCATATACCGGGTGATGCATATCTCCTAAGGTGTTGGATATTCGCCAAGGTGGAGAATTGTTAGATATGGCTCATATCTGGGGAGTTGGAGTTTCTTTTGAAGAGGCGTGTCTCCTGGTGAAAAGGAGTGTCTCTTGGAATAAAGGGGGTTGGGAGGAGCGAGGGCGTGATTGTAATTTTATCTGAGGGTTTGTATATGTCTATTTATATGGGAAACCCTATGGGATGTAATTGAACTTCTCTGAAATAGTGAAACCGCCGCTCGCTCCCGAGGACGTAGGCAATTCTTTGCCGAACCTCGTTAAATCTTTGTGTTCTTCTTCTAGATTGTTGTCGATTCCTGTTTTATTCCGCGTTAAATTTCATAACAAAACCAGCAACGGGAGCGCATAGCCACATAAGTGAAGTGAGTGCATGCGGCAATCCAAGCTTCTGTAACACAACCCAAAAGACAGTAAAAATGATTAGTCTTATACAATTTCTATCTTTTTTTAATTATCTGTAGTAACTGTACAAGTTTTTTGTATTTAAATAGCTTTTCACATAACATTTTCCATCGTTTCGATGTTGGACTAAAGACGCCCAAGACGAAATGGGGAAATTCATACACCGGTTTTAGAAAACTTTACCATGTACGGGAACTCAGCTAGAAGCTTCTCTAAAGTAGAAATTTATTTAAATTTTAGAGATATTTAGATACATATCACCCAATCTTATGTATTTTATATGTAACGCTTAAACTTATATATTTTTTATAGTTATATCACCCAAAATTAATTTTAAAATAATTAATGTATATATCAAAAGTATCAGCACGAATCTCAAAAAGAACGAATGTTAGGAGAAAAGAGCATCTTTTTGAAGTAAGCAATCAACCGACGATTCAAGGCCGAGTATGAAGCCGCTTTTCAAACCCGGGATAGGTTCAAGCTTCGAAGATAGTTCCCCGCTCGGTAACAGTAAACCTCCCCAAAAGTGAGACACGAATCATTCCAGAAGCGAGTCTCGTCGGAAACCCCGCTAGGCTGGACGAGATTTGCTTAAGACTTTGCAGGATTGGCAGATCCAATTGAGGCAACGAAATAACCAAACAGGTGAGACTCGAGACCTACAAGACTTGAGTTGAAAGGAAAATGAGCCACGGCTCATTACGAAAAAAACCGACCAATCACATTCGACTGACCAATCCCACGTCCTGACCGAATGAATACCTCAGAACCGACCGCTCTCGTCGACTGTGAATACCTCGACTGATCAATGTGTACTCTAGAGGGTACAGATTCCACTCGGTCGGTAGCCTCAGTCGGTTGACTTCAAGCTAGTTGACTAGCCATTTATCGCCAATATTAAAATTCAAATTGTAATACAAATATGACATAAAATCTATACAATCAATTAGAGCCTTAATAACGTTAAGAACCGTTTTTATAACTGTTCATTCTTTAAGTAATTGTACAAAAATACACCTACATAAGTATGGGGCAAATATTTGAATAAATAGATCTTTCCTCCAATTCTCCTTAAAAGATACAGATTTATTCTACACTCTCTTTCTTCTATCAGTCACTCGGCTCTAACTCTCAGAGCGTGATCTACAACATAAAAACTAGGTTTCAACAATTTAATTTAGCATCATTTAAATACATGTAAAAATTTAATAAAAGATGGATGTAAATAAATATTAATATCTAATTATTTTGAACAAAAATGAGCCTAACACGAATGAAAAAATATTTCTTTGTGCTCGGCTCGTTTATCAATTAAGTTCAAAAAAATTATTCGTGTTCGACTCACCTCTTTCATGAATAAAGTAATAATGAGCCATTTAACGAGCCTAAAATGAGTTGTTCGTGAACGACGAGCTCTTTATACAGTCCTACATGAGAGAGTGAGGTGATTAGCCCATCTAAGTTTAAGTAATTGTTTTGAGCCCAAAACAGCAACCTTATCTTATCAAAATAAAATGAGGAATTTAATTTACAAAATAAAAAAAATTTGTATTATTGCAGTTTTTTTCTTCTAAGAAAACAATCAAAATAGAGGAATAATATACTACCAACAAAATTTAAATTAAAACTCAGGTCATATAAAATGTTTTATGAGAGGGATCAAAATAAAATCAATCACTTTGCTCGGCGGAATGAAAAAAATTAATAAGAAAGAATTGTATTTATAAACACTTAATAATTGAACAGAAGAACATAAGAAACAAAAGAGTCGCTTTTCTCCCAAGTAGAAGAAGACGCCCAGATACAATCTTTTCCCCAAGGAGGGCGACCCAATTCCATCGATAAATTATTACGTACGGACACCGCATGTATCTCTGCATGCGGTGTCCGATCTTGTCCGTAGATCACGGTGATCTACGGTCAGGATATATTTCAGTTTTTTTTTTTTAAAAAGAAAATTAGGTGGAGTCCACCGAAATACATCCTGACCGTAAATCACTTGATTTACGGTCAGGATCCTTGCATGCGGTGTCCGTCTGTATGGAATAATTTTTCCATTCCATCATACCACTCGTTTGAAATACCTCTCAAAGATCCATAATTAAAAATTACAAAAAAAATAAAATAAATAAAACTTTATTTCGTAGAATAATAAAAGAAAAAATCGTTCCATATTCATATTTAAGTGAAAAATAAATAAATAGATTCCTTAAATTTAAGAGCCGAAGCTCAATATGAATTAAAGAAATTTCACAAAATAAAAATGAAGTTTAGAAGGAGTGGACAAAACAAATTCCCCCAAAACCCAACACACAAACAAAGGTATATTAAAGCCATAAATTTATTTTCAAAAGATTTCAACTCAACTACTACATCAAGGTTCATGATTTATACTTGATTGGATGCATTTAATGACATATCATTTATCTCTTTATTTTTAACATTAAATAATATATCTTCCAACAAAATATGATGATAAACAAATTTGTGATTTGCAATTTTAATTTAAAACATAGAAAACACAGGTATTATTGAGTTTGTGAACTATTAAAATTCTTCTAACGTTTAAGTTTCAGAACTTTTTCTAAATTGGCATTTTGATTAGAGCAACAATTGCTAAAACCTTTTGGAACATTTTTGCTAAAAAAGATTTTTAAAGGTTTCATTTGGCCCTAGAAATTTAAATAATTACTTCTAAGAATGGTTTCAATGACCTAAAAGGTTTTAAGTTAGGTTCAATATTGATGTTCAAAGGTTTTATTTTAATACTCACAAATTATTTAAAAGGAAAGCTCACCCCTCTCAATCTCTCTTTCTAATACTTTAGTGTTTCCTTCTAAAAGTGATTTGTATTGTTCTATTTAGGTAAAGTATCTCCCTTTATAAACAAATGAAATTTCTTTATCATACTTAATGGAGTACCAATGTATGATAAATACTATCACTTAATAGGATTTAATTTTTTTTATACAAAGAGTAAAAAACTAACATTTCATCATTGTATTTTTTGATATGGCAATGCATACATGTTACTAAGAAAAGCCCCTCAGAAAATAATAGCAATTTGCACGGTACTCTAATTTGTTTATTTTTATGTGACTTTCTTGCTTAATTTTGTACCTCTTCAATAAATTTAATCCTTCTTATTTAAGATAATTGTATGTTTCTATGTGTCATTATTTTATATATTTTCAATTATAAAAAAATTTCATTTTAATTTTTGAAAGAAATTAAATTTTCAAATATCTCAATAATGAAACTATGTTTTAATGAATTTTTGTAATCAAACAAATCATCAAACAATTCTTTTTTTTTTTTTTTAATGCAAATCACTACAGGAAAACTATGAACTAGAATCATTTTTGATGCAAAATTAGTGACCGATTAGCGTTTGTTTAGCGTCACCCCACAATTTCGCTTCTGAAAGAATAAACACAGACGAGTTGCGTAACACAGACGAGTTGCGTGGAGCAAAAACACTAAAATGATGAAATAGCATTAGTTATGGCCAACACAAATTTTACTTATTGGTGTTGGTCTTAGGTTCTTAGCGACCGCGCAAGAGCCCAAAAATAAGACAACCACGAACAACAACTCCACTCCACTCCCTAATCTCATTTCTGCCCTCGTTCATCGCCTTTGTTGCCTCCGAGCTCCTTCACCGATTCCAGGTTCGATTCACCACTCCAACCCAATCTAAGGTGAGAGATCTTCTTCCACGCTTTCAAGCTGTGGTTTAGCATAAGATTTCTTTTTTTTTTTTCCTTGTATAGGTGTTAGATACGAAAATACATAAATTTTGCTCAAGTTTTTTCGTATTTCATTGTTATATATATGCAATGTATATGGATTTCATGGTTTTAAATAAGTTGAGATGTGAGACATGTAAATACATAAGAAATTTGTGCTATGTCTGAAAATTTAGGTGTGAGATATGTAAACACCTGAGAAATTTGTGTTATGTATGTGAATATGAAAATTTAGGTGTGAAATATGTAAATGCATAAGAAATTTGAGTTATGTATGTAAATATGAAATTTTGGTGTGAGATATGTAAACGCATAAGGAATTTGTGCTGTGTATGTAAATATGAAAATTTAGACTTGAGACATGTAAATACATAAGAAATTTGTGCTATATGTATCTAAATATGAAAATTTAGGAGTGAGATATGTAAATGCATCAGAAATTTGTGCTATGTATGAAAATATGAAAATTTAGGTGTGAGATATGTAGATAAATAAGAAATTTGTGCTATGTATATAGATATGAAATATTATGTGTCAGATAGTAAATACATAAGAAGGTGGCCTAAGGTTTCGGGTAAGAAAATGGTATGATAATTTAATATTGTAATAGTAGTTTGATGGGTTTGTTTGGGTGTTAATGGGATAATTTGTTGATTCTATGATGACCATGAACTGAGCAGTAAAGTACAACAATTCTATAAACTATTAAATGATGCCCAACAATCATTATGGGAATGATGCACTTCACCCACAAAGTTTACAACCGCTTTAAGAATGTTGAATATCAAATCCGATTTTAGCATGCTCAGAGAATATTTTAATTAGGTAGTAACATTATTAAATGAGACGAACCCTGTTGATAATTTAGTTCTAGAAGATTTATACATAACTAAAGAGTTAGTGACAAAATTGGAGCTTCTAACTAAAAAAGATAGATTGCCGCGTCAATGGCTACATGTTATATTTTAGGGAAAATGCACAAGAGAAAAAATGCACATTTTGTAGTGCTGAGATGTTCAAACTAAAGGGGGGAAAGAGTAAAAATCAGAAGAATATTCCTTACAAATATCTCTATTATTTTCTTCTCATTCCAAGACTTCGTCGCTGTTTGTTTCTATGCATACAACTCCCGACATCACATGTCATAAAATCATATATGTTAGTGCTAATACAACGACTCATACCTTAGCTGGTGAAGTTTGGAAAAACAAGAAAAGATAAAATATAAGAAATTATGTTATAAAAATTGGTTTAAATGTAAAAAAATTGGAGAGCTGGGAAAAATATCAGAAGGCCTGCAGGGAGTCTAAAAGAAAAATTTGTGAAGCTAGAAATTCTTTTTTTAGTGATCTTTATAAGAGATTAGATTATATGTATAAACCAACCAAACAATAAAAAAAGAAAAGTAAATATTTAACTCAAGTAAAGTGTATTAAAGATGAAAAACAACAAATGTTTTTTCTTAGAAAAAGATATTCAACATAAGTATGTGAGTTATTTTGATAAACTTTTTAATGAAGTTTTTGAAACTGAAATCGACGTGTGTCATCTTGATACCGTTAATAAGGATAAAAATTTTCATTTTTACCGTTGCATTAGTAAAAAATAAGTTAGGGAGGCTTTAAAGAAAACCAAGGGTGGAAAGTCTATAGGACTTGATGATCTTCCAATTGAAGTGTGGAAATATTTAAGAGATTTGGGAGTTTCTTGGCTTACTAAACTCTTTAATATTATTTTAAAAACTAAAAAGATGCGAGGAGTGGAGAAAGAGTATTTTAGTCCCCATTTTTAATAATAAAGAGAATGCACAAGACTTGCAAATTATAGAGGAATTAAATTGATGTGTCCTACTTTAAAATTATGGGAGAGAGTAATTGAACATAGGTTAAGACGTATTACCAAGATTTCTCATAATTAGTTTGGATTTATGTCGGGCGGGTCTATCATGGAAGCTATACATTTATTGAGAGGTTTGATGAAGAAGTACATATATAATAAGGAGGATCTAACCTTGATTTTAATTGATTTAGAAAAAGCTTACGAGAAGGTTCTAAGAGATATCCTTTGGAGATTTCTTGAGAAGAAAGGAGTTAATATGAGCTATACTCAAGTCATTAAAGTTATGTATACTAGAGTTGTTACTTGTGTTCAACTTGAAGGAGGATTGACCAGATATTTTCTTATTTCTGTTGGATTACATCAGGGATCAGTTTTAAGCTTTTAAGCCCATAGATCAGTTTTAAGCCCATATCATTTTGCTTTAGTTATGGATGGTCTTACTAGACATTTACAGGAGGATGTACCTTGGTGTATGTTGTTTGTTGTTGATATCCTTCTCGTGGATAAGAAAAGAGAAAAAAGTCCAGGAAAAACCTGATTTATGGAGGTCTTCATTGGAGTCTAGAGGCCTTCGTTTGAGTAGAACTAAAACTGAATATATGGAATGTAATTTTAGTAATAGTAGCTTTAGTGACAGAAGTGCAACTTTGGGTGATCAAATTATTAAAAGGTGTGAACGATTTAGATATCTCGGGTCTATTGTTCAAAGCAATGGTGATATTGATGGAGATATTAATAGTAGAATTCAAGGAGGTTGTTTGAAGTGGAGGAATGCTTTAGGCCTATCGTGTGATAGAAAATTACTACTTAGACTGAAAAGAAAATTTTATAAGATGGTGGTGAGATTTGTAATGCTTTATGGTGTCGAATGTTGGCCTTTAAAAGAGATGCATAATACTAAGCTACGTGTTGCTGAGATGAGAATCATTAGGTGGATGAGCGGCTTTACACATAGAGATAAAATGTGAAATGAACAAATTTGTGATAGGGTTGTTGTAGCACCAGTGACGGACAAAATTAGAGGGATTCTCCTAAGATGGTTTGGTCACATTAAACGACAACCATCTGATGATCCAATTAGGAGAGTAGATGTTTTAGATTCGACTTATGTTAAAAAAAAAAGCAGAGGCAAACCTAGGAAGTCTTAGGCTTATTGTATAAAAAATGATTTTAATTTATTAGAATTAAATAAAAATATGAAACTAAATAGGATGCAATGGAGAATGCAATGGAGAAAAAAAAAGGATTCATATAGCCAACCACAGCCAGTGAGATTAAGGCTTTGTTGTTGTTATTGTTGTTGTATCCTAACATAAGAATATGTTCAACGAGGGCCAGATGGAAAGATCCAAACTTGTGGCCCATAGTGATTCCAAAGCTTTCAATATAATGAGATTGAATTGAGGTGACAGATCTAAAAAATTGAAGGATGAATCATCCAAAATTTGATTAAAAACATAAGCAGTAGTGGTCGTACCAAATTAGTTACAGAGGAAATATATATGTGATGATCGTCACTGATAATGGTCATCCTCACTCGCAAAAATATTTGGGATGCTATATGTTCGCGCTCATTTCTATCTATTTGAATATAATGAATCCAATGCAAATCCTCATTGTTATTCCCATTCCATAATGAGATGATGGCATGCAACACATACAAAGGTCCCTTTTTCCCTAAGACTCTTCGCCTCTTTATTTATTTGGCGAAGTATGATTTCTTTAATTAGTATGTAATATGCACGAAAGTATCTGAAGAATTGAGCACAATAAGTTGAAGCAAAATATAACCAAAATCTCATGCCAAACACGATAAGAACGAAGAATGAGTTTGAAACAAAATAAAAACTAAGTAGTCATAGCCAAAATACATTTGAGTTATATTTTAAGATAAAATAAACACAATCACTCATTTTATTTTCTCATGTTGATGGTACATTAAGGCAAAACACAAGGTCGTATGGGCATTTTAACTAGCTTGGCATATTCTGTCAAGCTCTGAACCAATACACAGTGTGAACTACACTATATTTGGAGAGGGAGGGACCTATTAAAGCTCCATCCAGCATAACACAAACTCTACAACTTCATCTCTCATTAAGATCATCTCTCATTAAGATCTTCTAAATTCAAGTTTGCAACATTTTATTAGACATTTAACGCAAAACCAAATCATCAGGATGGGGCTTCAGTACCTATAAAAGCATGAAGCAAAACAACAGGGATAACCAAGAAAGGAGAGGAATTATTTTCAGTGCATGCCACCCATACTGGCTTTGAAGTTAGAGCGAGAGAGCCTTGGAAGCTTGAAGAGACCAACAATGCCGCACACGAAGGCGATCCCTGACGCAAAAGCAAATGCAGGAATGTTGCCTTTGTTGAAGATAGCATCCCACGGTCCCGCCCCAAGTGCTATGATCACCTGATTTATTGTTCACAAATAATTAGCAATAATATTCAAAAAGATTCTCCCATGAGCCTTGTATAAGACTCATTTTCAAATTATTTATCATCTACAACAATCAATTGTCTGAACCACAAACGAATTAGGGACTAAATGTTCACCACAAACCTGCGGGATGACGATGGAAATGTTGAGTACTCCAGTACACAGACCTGTAAAAGAAATAAAGTTTTAAATTTATATTTGGTCAAAAATGAAAAAAAATCAAGTAAAACATGTTTGTAGTAATTGTGCATATGAACCTTGGCCACCTCCTTGGTTGGCAGCTAGCTGTGCCGTTACTGCAAAAGGCACGCTATACAAAATCTACAAACCGCCAAAAAATGTCCAAAACTTTAAGTCACAACATGAAACATTTCTCTCCAGATTAGATAATACTGAGGAAACAGTGAAATAAGGTGACACTAACCGCTAATGGAACACCCAGGACCGAAAACACAAACAGAGCAACTGCTTTCACTTTACCATCCGGAGTGATGATGACATCCTGGATGTTACCATGGTAGGTGTGTAGAGACCACGTGCTGATGATGGCAGTGGCAGCCATGCAGATAAAAACAAAGAAATTGCTTGACACCCATACGATTCTAGGGGTGAACTTGCGACACATTGGCTCTACCAGGAATGAGGTCACTCCAAGAACAACCTACCAAAAAATTTTTTAGCAAAGATCAGGATTGAGGGACTCTAAAAGCATAAGTGCACTGCATTGGGTTTGATGCTGAAAAACATCTACTCACCGAGTTTAGTAGCAGGCCGAATGCACCTGCCCTGATTCCATCGTTGTATGCTTTCATCTGAGCCGGAGTTCCCTTTGGACTTCCATGGAAGACTTCGCGGCCCATCCAGTCAGTATCATAAAGGATAAATGGAAACCATGACAACTGTAAGCATTCAGGCAAAAGAAAGTTGAGGAATAATAATTGATGTGGGGATGGAAGAATGGGACTGAGATAACTTTTCGTAACTTGGATGATTAACTGCAGAAATTAATTAAAAGAAATGGAATGTATACCCAAGTAAGTGAAGTGACGAGAAGAACAGAAGGCATTCCTTGTGGCAAATTCTTGATACTTTTGAAAATGTCCATTATTCCCACTCTATCATCCTCCGCTTCAGTGCTCCCTTTGACGGATGGAAGAGGCACCTCTTTAGCAACAACGAAGGTCACCATCACACAGATTATAAGAAACACCTGTTCATTTTTTGTAAGATCAACTGCATCAACATTCAACCGATAAAAGTTTACACAATTTTTATAACTTAATGAGAAGATTTGCTATTGAATTACGAAGTCTTCATGGAAAAATGACATGAAATATTAATTAAATGAAATTATGTGTGCCAATGAAGATAAAAGAAGGACATGCGTACCACAGCAACTAAGAATGCTCCTTTCAAATTTGCACAAGCCTCACAACAAGCCTTATTTGACAAAAAAGGCAACCACCTGATAAAAGATAAACAAATCAAGAATGGATAGAACAGCGTTTTGGGAGTGATTTACATTAAACAAATTGGCTGAAAAAAGGTATACAAGTCAGACATCTATAAATTATGTAGCACAAATTTCAGTTGATTTGGTTAAAAAATACTTTTACGGTATGATTGCTAACTGCTCTTAAGCTACAAAAAAATCGTTAGTTTCCCGAATTGGAGTTAATCAGTCAGTAATTGGAATGTAAAGGAGTTAAGCAGATGTGATCCAATAAATTTTGTTAGACTAATGTTGGATATAGTTGAATTTGTGTAATGCAGGTACGACTAAATAGATTACCAAGTTTTTCTGAGTTTGGTTAGGATGGGTTGTTGACTCTTTTGGTGATGAACGGTAAGAAAATAACTTATTATGATTCTTGAGAGATTTTTGAACCGCTGTCTCCCACAGAGGCATCAACATGAACACTCTTTTGGAATGATATAAAAAACTTTTGGGTAAAAATAATTTGCACAACATTGCACATTTTAGCTCAAAATCTCTTGGAGGTTAGCAATTGTTGATAATAATTTTTGATACACAGCTAATGTTTTGAACATACTTGTGCCACTCTCCACTAGCACCAGATGAATAACCAAGGATGTTTCCAATAGCCATCCATGCAGCAAATATAGCATTAGCAGCATTGGTTCCATGATGCCCTGTAAATGATAAATAAGCTAGTTAATAGAAAAGCTACTCTAACTGCCGGTTATATTAGATAATAACATACATTTTCTGAACATTAGATTTCTATTTTTTTATTTTCTCCAAAAAATTCTTTGGTTCATAAGGGAAAATGAAAATAATGCTCAACGCAGTAACAACAAGATAGATCGATCACCTGAGAGATCAGCCATGAGAGCTCGGGCTGGACCCTAAAAATAATTCCATGCCTTATGTCAATAAGAGTGCAGAATAACAGGATGTCTACTAATACCCTAAAATAAAATGAAGATCATTAATTCAACATTAAATATTTAACCACATCTTGATCACCTGTACTGCATTGTTGGACAGATCCAGCATCCAAAATCCAGCTACAAAAACGAATGCAGCCCGCCACCGAGGACCATGATACACACTATTTATGTAAAAATAAACATTAAAGAAAGAAAATTGTGCATCAATAATACATAAGTTCACACAAGCCAAAACATTTCCCGCACTCAAAAAACTATAAAGCCACCTTGAATTACCTGCAATGTTCCTTGGTATCACCCAGCTTGAAACCGATGTCTGAGGAAAAGGCAATCACAATAACCTAACAATAAAAAAGAATTTTTAATCATGCATGCATCATAATTCCATAGAAGAATATGCAGATTTAGATATTATTAGTACTACACTTACTGCAGTAGAAATCAGCAAGCACCCGACAAGTATGAATGGTCTTCTCTTTCCAAATCGTGAATGGCATCTATCACTCCATAAACCAACACAAGGTTGAACCTAAATGCCAAAAGGGGAAGGCAAATTTTATAACTGCAGATTCAGCTAAAATAAGATAAAATATGGTTAAGCATGACCAATGGTATTTTAGAATCAGCTTTGAGCTTGACATGCTGCCAAACCTGTGGCATCAATATATGATATCATAGTTTTATTGTTTCAAGGGGTGTTTGTCCAAAGAGTTTATAATTTGGCTCATCAGCTAGCCGCACAAGAAGTGTAAGAATATCTTGTCAAGGATTTAGGGAAATAACAACTATTTTTGTTTCATGTAAAGGAAATATAACATAAATATTTCAAGCAAAAAACTACTTGTCATAGTGTTTTCAGAGGGAAAATAATTGATGGAAAAAAAAAAAGAAATTAATGATTAATTGCACGTAAAAAATTCATCTTTAAGTGTTTGGGAGATCAAACGCTTACCACAAAACCAGCAACGGGACCGCATAGCCACATAAGGGAGCTGAGTGCATGCGACAATCCAAGCGTCTGTAACACAGCCCAAAAGTCAGTAAAAATGATTAGTCTTATACAATTTTTTTAAAAAAATTACCTGCAGCTACTGTACACATTTTAAGAACATTTTGAATTTAAACCAAAGAAATTTTGAACTACATCACGAGGATAACTAGTTTCTCGAGATTATTCATTTTCTCTACGCAAGTTAATGGAAGGAGACTCTTTTTGTTTTAGCTTTTTATTTAAAAGAAGAATATCACATGGGTGAGGCTGAACCTAAATCTTATGGTTGATAGATAAAGCTCTTAAGCACTAGATCTACGTGACCTCTAAAAGAAGAGCGAGCCCTATGATTTTATCCAATAAAAAATAGAAAATTAAGCGAACTTATAAGACCAAAAAAAAATCAAATATTTCCATCAATCATGTCCTCAAAGAACTGTCAAAACTTGTTCAAGGCAAAATATTACTCTTAAATTTAAATCTGCGTTACAACTGAACATATAATATGTTTTTGATGCATATAGAAATAAGAATTTAAAGTAAATAATTTATCCAAAATCAAAATAATATATATATATATATA
>NW_018164980.1:504322-526763 GCF_001263595.1 Phalaenopsis equestris | reverse complement strand
ATAAATATATATATATATATATATATATATATTCTATGCACATGCACGAGTTTTCTTTAAAAAAAAAAAGAAAAAACACCCTAATGAGTGAAAAAAAGTGGAAATTGTTAATTTACTCGAAAAAAGTCCCACGTGCTGGTCCTGAGGAGAGCGATTTTTGTGCTGAATGATCGCAAAAGTAATTAAATCCACAAACACCGGAGTACGGCCCCGCCGTAAAGCGAAAAATTATTTCGAGTACATCGAGTACATATAATTATCGTATGCAGAGATACATTTGCTCCATCAGAGCAAAGATGTACGACGATAGCCCTACTTTAAATTTTTTTTTTAAGAAAAAAAAATTATTATGATGGACAGTAAAAATTAGACACCATATATATTTCTGTATATACTATCCGTATAAAATAATTTTTCCCGTAAAGAAACTTAGTTTGAGCTAGCTTTAGCCCAGCTCATATGAAATTCTCCAATTCGATTAGTGTTCAAAATAGTTCCAAAATAATTTATTTGATGCTTTTCATATTCAAATCAGCTCATCTTTAGCTCAAACTTGATTTATTAAAATAAAAAATTATTATAATCATAATTTTTAAATAAAATTAAAATAAAAAAATTTTGCATTAATATTTTTGTCTGGTTCGGCTCGTTTCACCCAAGACGAAATGGGGGAATTCATCCATTGCTTTTCGAAAGCTCACCATGTAAGGGAAACTTCAGCGGCAATCTTTTCTAGAGTAGAAATTTATATAATTTTTAGAGATATTTCATACATACCACTCAATCTTATGTATTTATTTATATATAACACTTCAACTTATATTTTTTTTATAATTACAAAAACAAAATAATTAATATATATACCAATGAAAACGAATGACCAAGAGAAAATGGCCCCTTCTCGTGGTAAGCAATCACTCAAATACCGAGTATGAAGCCGCGTCTCCAAACCCGCGATAGGTTACAGCTTCGAACATAGTTCCCTGCTCAGTAGCGGCAAAACGCGCCAAAAGTGAGGCATAAATCATCCCAGTAGCAAGTCTTGTTGGATACCTCGCGTGGACTGCGACAAGAGCTACTTAAGATTTCCAAGATTGGGAGATCTGACCGAGGTTACGAATCAACCAGACAGGTGAGCCACGAGCCTTGTAAGACTCTGGCCGAACAGAAAATGAGTCAGGACTCGATATTAAAAAAGCTAACTGATCACATTCGACCAATCGCGCGTCCGGACCGAACGACCACCTCATAACCGATGGCTCTGGTCGATCGTGCCTAAAGACACCGGGCAAGATCAACATACAGCTGAACACCTCGACCTACTAACACGTACTCCAGAGGGTACAAATATCACTCGGTTAGTGGCCTCAGTCGGTTGACTTCAAGCTAGCCGACAAGTCAATTATCGTCAATGTGGAAATTTAAATCTTAATACAAATATGACATAAAATCTAGACAATCAATTAAAATTTTAATGATATTAAGAACGGTTTTCATAATCGTTCATCTTTTCCAAAATTGTATAAAACACATCTATATAAGAATGGGATAAAAGTACGAATAAAAGGATATTTTTCCTGATTTTCCTTTAAAAAAGTCTCAGGCTTATTCTACTCTCCCTTAATTCTCTCTTCTACGCAACTCTAACTCTCGGAGCTTGATCCACAAAGGACAAGATCGGTTCCAATAATTAAATTTAGCATCATTCAAATACATATAAAAAGTTAATATAAGATGGATAAAAATAATATTAATATTTATTTATTTAATTTTTTCAAATCAAAATAATCTCAACACGGACGGAAAAATTTTTGTTCATGCTCGACTCATTTATAAATTAAGTTAAAAAAAAATTATTTGTGTTTGACTCTTTTGTTTCATGAATAAAAGAAACACGAGCTATCTAACGAGTCAAATATAAATTGTCCGTGGATGACTAGCTTTTTTTTTTTTTTTTTTGATAGCGCTGCATGAGAGTGAGGTGATAAGCACCATGTAAGTTTAAGTAACTATTTTGAGCCCAAAACAACAACCTTATCCTATCAAAATAAAATAAGGATATATATATATATATATATATAATTTGGTTGAGAATGATCTTAGCTTAATTTAATTTACAAAATAAACAATTTTATATAATTGCTGTTCTTTCTTCTAAGACAACAATCAAAATAGAGGAATAATATACTGCCAACAAAATTTAAAATAAAACTCATAAGCCATGTAATTTTTTTACGAGATAGACCGACAAACTTTACTGAAATTAAAGTAGAGATTATTAACTCAAAATTCAAACTTTACTCATCAAAATAATTACCCGCTGATGATATTATACGCAGCATTGATTCTTTAAAATAATAATAAAAGTAATTATATATTTTGAAAAAGCAAAAAAAATATATGTATTGCAAAATTTAAAAAAAATAAAATCATGCAATTAACATACAAAAAAACAAACGTGTTAAATCTGAGTGAAAACAGTAATAATGGTGGAAAAACCATTAGAAAGATATCTACATATCAACACCTAATAATTGAACAGAAGAACATAAGAAGCAAAAGAGGCGCTTTTCTCGAGCCTCTGACAACACGAACGTGATTTGGCGAACTAGAGGACGCCCACATACGCTTTCCGGAGCAGGGTGACCCACAGGAAACCCAAAATTCAAAGCGTCCCATCACACCATAAATCTAAACCAACAAATTAAAAGTGACCCGATCACCTCTCAAAAATCACATAATTAAAAATTGTAAATAAACCTTTTTTCGTAAAATAATAAAAGAAAAAATCGTTCCAAAATCATAATTAAGTGAAAAAAGATTCCTTAAATTTAAGAGCCGAAGCTCAATATGAATTAGAGAATTTTCACAAAATAAACAATGAAGCATAGAAGGACCTGCCGACATAAGAAGACAAAACGGATTCCAAAAAATTACAATTAAGAAAACGGGCCAAAACCAGAAACTCAAACAAAGGCATGCTAAAACATAAGAACTAAATGGAACTCGGCGAAGGAAAAAAATTCAAAAACAAAAAGCTTAGAAAGCGAAATTTCATCTGCAAACCTGAACGTAGGGGGTCAGCAGAGATAATTGCAGAGCCCATCCGTACTGCACACCGCCTGCAACCATACATGAGAAGAAGAGCCTCACCAGGCTTATTGGTTTCGTCGTCGTCATCGTCGTCGTCGTCGTGGGCACATTGTTCGGCACCGAAACTCTGGCACCAGCAAGCTCCATCTCTCCTCCTTGGCTTCGCTCCGTCGATCTCATCCCCACTCAAATCGTATCGAATCGGATCGTATATATCGATCTCCTAGTGAACCACCAACGCCAGATTCCTCCACCACCTTCGCCGATAAAGGCTACGGTTCCCGATGATTCCCACTCCCTCCAATTCCTTTATCCCTTTGTTTGGTGAAGAAGGTGAAGTGATTTGAACATAACTGAAGCAGCTTCTTCTCTTGGGTAATTATATATATAGTGCTGCAAGGTTCTGCGGCCGGTGTAACGTACCCGTGCCAACCTTTATTTTCTTCAATGGGCCCGCACGTGCAGTAAATCTGTAACACTTAAAATCGTTCCACGACGGCAGAACAGTATAAGTAACAATGAGCCGCGGAACGGGGAAACTGATTTTTGAAAGGGCGCGCGGCTGAAAGGTAATGAGAGCGGATAGGGTGAGTCGGGTGCGGGTGAACTTCCTTCACCACTCAAAAGAAATTCACTTTAAGAAAATAAAATCATTTTTAAAAAACATTAAAAAATGACTATTTTAGACGGATTTTTTGAATTAAAGCAAGTTAAAAATTTTAGTTTAATTTAATAATTGTTGAATTCAAAATTATCTGTGAATTACACCTAAGAAATAAGAAATAGAACACTAAAGCAAAAATTAAAATACAAGGAGAGAGAGTGTGTGTGTGGAGCTATAATATTTGGAATCAACAATAAAAATCTTATAACCCTCTTCATTAAATGCACCTCAATTCATAGAGGAATTGGAACAATAGTGATTTTACATTTTTTCCCCCATCTGAACGAGGATTACTCTAAATTATTTCGGTATTTTATAAGTGACACTCATCATCTCCTTGATTTTTGGCTCGTTCATCTCAGCTCGGTCGGCTGAGCATTGTCGGCTTAGCTCAGTGATTAGCCCGATCGGTAGATCTCGATCGATTGTCCTGATTAAAAAGATTTGATCGACTCAACTCAGTTGGCTAAGCTTGGCTGACTTAGAACATATTTCTAACGAAAGGTCTTATGGCTTTGTTGGGTGGTCAAAGATGCTCTATGGAACTGGCCCTTCAGTAGGCCTTGCACTTCTGAGATATAAAATTTTGCATCGAGTTTTCTTACTATTGATTGGAAATACCGACCCTCTTCTAGGAAACTTCCAGGTGAGCTGCTTGGTTGGTACTGATTGGCCATCCTTACATCAATTTTTTACTCGGTTGGCTTGGTTTGGTCGGTTCGACCGGTCCCGTAATCTTTTTGTTGGGGATCTATCTTCACAATGCTTCCTCATTCTAGACCGTTGGATACCTAGGAGATGTGCATTAACACCTTCTTGATGCACAAAAAGATACAAAAAAAAATTTAGATTGAGGCAAAGTTACCAGCCAAAGTAGTAAATTTATTAAATACATATATACGGACAATAGAGATGTTATATATAGCTATGAATGCATTTATTGGATATGATATCGTTTGCATTTAAAATATTCTGATTAAAGTGTGATACAACTTCATGAACTCTCAGGAAGTTATGCAATTTAAAAAATTGTGATTGCATCATGAGTGTTAAGTTTTTCCAATAATTACTCACATCCTGGGATAATTTGGTATGGAAGAAAATGTCCAATCGTCGGGCCACCATCTCATTCGTAGTCAATACTATATCTCATTTATTTTTTAGGGGGATGACGTAAGTCACTGTGAAGGCTTAAGGAATGAAAATTTTGAGCTATTTGATCACAAACTTAACCTATATTTATATATGTAACTCATGTATGAATTAATTTGAATCTTGCTTTTCAAATAAAATATTCTTTAGAATGGAAAACTATCCATTTTCGTCATACTTATGTTGAGAGATCATAACATTAACCATTTGACGACCAACTAAATGTGATCATCATTCATTTAGATTAGACTGGTTATGACATAAATTTTGTGCATGGCCAAGGATATTGATTTGTCAATAAAATTAAACTAGACGTGTAAAATCAAAAATATCTTCCAAATTTAAATGGTATAACCTATTTTATTATTATTAGATGTGACATTGACATATTATTTAAATTTATAAGTATTATTGAATGCTATAAGAAATTCATACCATTAGAGTAAGGACTTCTACTTTTATATAAAGGTTGTATAAATAAATAAATGAAAAGAAAACGGATAAGCAACATCAAAATTTCTATTTGAAAAACTGCAAAAGAAAAGAAAAAAAAATGATTCAGCTCAAACAAGATAACACATTGTGTTGCTTGAGATTATAATTTTTTAGATTACAAAATTGATAAGACAATAATATACCAATCTTTATTGTTATGATGAAAATAGTTGTCAATAAAGGCACTGATTAGATTCAAATAAATCTTCCATCAACATCTCGATATTTTCACTCACTTATAAAGCTCTTGAATTGGGCTCATTTAAACATAGATTAGATTACTTTTGGAGATTTGGAGATTATCTTGTTAAAATGTTCAATTTGACTACAATTTTGTTGAAATTAAAGAATGATTTTGGCTAAATTTATTTCCAAAAGATTTCAATTCAAACACTGCATCAAGCTTCAAGATTTATACTTGGGTGGAGGAGGCATTTAATGGCATGTCATTTATCTCTTTGTTTTTAACATTAAAGAATATGTAGTCTAACAAAATATGTCAATAAACAAATTTGTGATTTGAAATTTAATTTTGAAAAAATTACAAAACACAGCCATTATTAAACACCAATGTAATTCTCACTCGAGATTGCGAACTATTAAAATTCTTCTAAGTTTTAATTTCACATTTATTTCTTAGTTGGCATTTCGATTAGATCAAAAATTGCTAAAACTTTTTGTAACATTTTTGCTCAAAATTTTTAAAATTGCTCAAAATTAGCATTAAAGGTTTCATTTTATATTTTTGTGGTGCTATTAATATGTAAATTAATATTTGAAATGCAAATTAATGTTTGAATTTTGTTATGTTGGAGGAGTACAAGCAGCTTCAGGAGAGATAGAGGGAGATGGCCAACCAGACATCGTTGTCCGTAAGCAGCAGTTGTAGCCAGTCCGATTTTGAGTTGTGGACGCAGGCGCTGGGGAAGAAGAAGGGAAGAATTTGTGACCTAAAACAAAAGGGGATAGCATTTGAGGCTGAGTGCTCTCGTGCAAATGTCGGTAGCCCCAGCAACTCAATACATGCTCAACACAAGGAGCTTGTGAGGTGTACGATGACGATGAATAAAGAGCTTTGATGGGTGTGTGAAGGCCAGTAGATTGATGTATATAGTCTGACACGTCTAACGGTGAGTTTTAATCTTTGGGGGCAAGTGGCATATGAGTGACTGAGGAGGAGGAGGAGGAGGAAGAATAGCAGGATGATGTTGGCAAGGAAGATTAAGAGTTTGATTTGTTCCCACAACGTAGGGGCTGACTGTATATATTTTTTTCATTTCTACTTAATCAAACTTTGATTCTCTTATGTTGTGAGCTTTGAATAGATTAATTTGTTCATATTTAATCCAATTTGTTATCATTATGTAAATATGTTGGAGATTTCTTCTCCTATTATGTTTGCATTGTGGTTGTTATTTGTAGATATGTAAAAATCTAATCATTATGTAAATATGTTGTTGGACTAGAGGCTTCATTAGCTTCTGAAATCTCCGACACTAAGAGTGTAATTTTCTGTGGTGCATGTAAACATATCATTATTTGATAAAGTAAAAGGAATGCAAACAATGATTTTCTTACTATCTTATTTTGTTTACTTTAGATTTTAAGAGTTCATTAAAATTTATGGCCTTGCCAAAATAAGTTTAACTTTGCATGGATACTCCTTTAGAAAAGTAATTCTCATGAATTACCCACTTTTCCTAATAAATTGATTTAGGAAAGATGATTCCTAATAAACTTTTTTATTAGTTGCTCCAATAAATAGGTATATGCTTCGTAAGTAATTGAACTTTGAAAATATTTCACAAAGTATTCTCTCTAGCAAGATCTTTGAGTGACTAATCGTCCACGGTTCTTAAATAGCATTATTTTTATAAAAAATTCTATTTAAGCTTTCAAATAAATGAGTTTTTTTTTTTTTTTTTTTTTTTTAAATTTTCGTAATGTTTGAAAGAGAATTCATTGATCAAATATTTTACATATTAGTCTTTTTTGTGCATCATTTTCTTCCTATTTTGATATTATTACATAAACTATCTCTTGTGAGGCTTTTTACTTTTGATGTATTTTAGTGACTTTCTACATTCTCTTATAAGATTTTTAGAAAACTTGCATTATTAGAGGATTTTTTATATGTGTTTTTATAAGTATGACACAAGTGGCCTTCACATATTGATGTTTTTTTTTTTCTTAGTTGATTATGGCTCCGTTTGAAGGGGCTTCCTGCTCAACGAAGCCCAATTCGAAAGTTTCATTGCAGAACAGGGTGAGGCATGTGCAGTTGAGAACAAAAAAATTTTCATGTTGGATTACTTCGGTGTCGAGAGGAGTTCCGAAAACATCAAGTCGTCAAATATTGTCTTTTTGGATGGATATGATGAGCCCGTTATAAGGGATGATGGATGAGGTATCAAATCTGATATACACATAAATATCTATCAGATTTTTAATTCAACGCCTCTTAATTAAAAGTCTAAGCTTTCAGCTCAAAATTTGTTAAGCTAAGACGGGTATAAATTTTATACTCGTTTTTTACACGTAATTTTGCTGCACTTATTGGCTCGTAATTTTGCTGCACTTATTGGTACCATTAATTGTAATAGTTAGCAAAGACATTTATCGGCTATGACCTCAAATATCCCAAAACAAAAAAAAAAAAAAAGAAAATCCTTTTCACTCTTCACGTGTCACGTCTCTGTCTTTTGCACCAATGTCAACAAGTGCGTACAAAAATATAAGCCGCCTTTATATGGAAGCGTAACATTCTTAGACGTCTTTTGGTCTGGGCCTCTCTGCTCACCCAACGGGCTAACTTGTGTTCTCTAATTTTCATAGAGAAGACCACGTGCATCACACCCAAAATCCAATTAAATGAAATAAAAATGCGTACTTTATTTCTGTATATTCGTTGTCATTAATTTAGTATTAATTCAGTTTATCCACTGAAATAACCATGATTAATTATCCAAGTGATCCAGAATATGGGGCTACTCTTAACTTAATTTAGCGTAGGATGCAAGCCATCAAATAAGCCTTTATGCTTATATGATGTGACAATATTCTTCAGATACTTGATTGGCTGTTAAATTAGGTAATTGTCTTTCAATAAGATGCGGCATTCCCTCGGTGCGCTTTACTATTTTGACCATTCTTCCGGGTGGCCGCTTTCTCAAGTAGGAGAACTACCTGGTATAATTGAGGCAATTATCGCTTACCATAAAATAAAGAGATTTGCTATTCAAAAAAAAAAAACAAATTTATATTATTCAAATAATTTTACACTAAAACATTTATTTTCATTAACTGCATTAATATACCTGATACATTCTTTAAAATTTTTTTTGGTGAGTCCGAATCTTAACATACCTTTGGACCAAATGTTTTCAAAATAAAATTAAGAAATCGACATATTTTTATTTATGATGAAATGAAATGTTTTAATGGGGCAAACTGCATGACATAAAAATGATCGTATTTGAGACCAACGGAACCCAAATCATGCACTTAAAGCATAAAGAAAAATTTTGGAATATACTTTGGGGATCAAATGATCTTCCAAATCTATCAAGTTTATTATCAAACTGGGTGTTTTGAGAGAACTTCAACGAACCGAATATTGTTTAATTCTGACATCATTATTTAACACTTTCAAAACTCATAAAACTATATCAGATTAAGCAAATCACTTTGGGCTATCTAATTAAGGGAATCACCGGGTCACCACTAAGTGGGATTAGCATCGTTGGGCTATTATTGCACTTGTGGTATATCGACGCTGTCACGAGCTCGTTGTCATCTAGCCACCATTACAATTTTTGTGACACACCATCGAAGCCGTCATCACCCGACAAAATGGAGCTGATGTAATTACCGTTGTTAGGCCACTGTAGCTACCAAATCACGATCAACTAGCTAACACTGTTGGATCCCCAACACAGTTGTTTAATTGTCGTCACCTAACTAAAGGCGCTGCTACTACTGCCACTACTAACATAACATGATCACCATGTCGCAACTTTCAGTCTCAACCATATCACCATCACTCTGCCAAAGATATTAGATTACAACCGCTATAGCAAGAGCATCATTGCCTCGTTGACATTGCTATTGTCGCTTTCGTCGTCGTTATTGGCATAAATATTTGATGTTGCGAGTGTAGGATGTCCCATCGAGGAATATGATACTTTGCCTGATGCATGTGTTGATTCCCGTAGTACAAGACATCCATTTAGGACCCTCTGACGTGTCTTGACGAGCCACTGTTTGAATCGTTTTGCTAGACTATGGTCATCGCTTGGGCCCAAGGCTCATCGACATTTTGTTAGTCAAACATTTTCGAGCGAGCCAACATATCTCTTTTGCCACGCCACACACAAAACTGGTTTAAAATGACTTGTTCATCAACAAATTTGTTTAAACAACCTCAGATGATGAAACATACCACGCAGGCACGTTCGAAATTTTGATTTTACCTAGGGGGGACACTCATTTCACTATAATTTTGTGCACGAGTCAGCAACGCACAAATCAAGGCATATAACAAAAAAATTAAAAAAAATATATTAAAAAAGGGATAAATCCCATTCACAGTAAAAAACAGGGAAGACATGATCCATTTCACGAGTGATATACTAGGTTATCCTTTTCTTCTTTACGAATCCATTGATAAGCCGCTCCCCATTCTTGTGCCGACGGCCTGTTCGCCTGCTCCCACCAGCGAGCCCTCCCCACCAAAACTTTCTACTCCTTGTCGTCAGCCACCCTAACAGCTGCCACTCTCTCATGCATGCGAACCTAGTCCGAGCCAACCAAATGTCATGCACTTCCATCTTCTTGCTGGCGATGCATGGTCCTTTCCTCACCTCCTCCTTTCCCCACCTCCTCCTTTCCCGCCAATGAGCAGCCCAAGGGCTCTCGCTCTCTCACTTTGGTGATGTTCTAGCTGGTCTCTTCTTCTGATTTTTCAGCACGTGTGTCGTACTTCGTCTCTCCGGCATGCCCCTCTTCCTTTGACTATCCCTGTTGAGCCTTGTCGCTCATTTTGCCTTCCTTGGTATCATTTTAATGGTCTGATTGCCGATGAGCTACCACCCGTTTGGGATACAAGAATTTATCATGTACTCGTATGACCCAGATGTGCTTTGACGTATCGGGATTCCCTGTAGGGATGATTTGGTTATTTCTCAAGCTCTGTATGCGGCTGAGTTTGTTACCCACGTAGAGAACGTGAGATACTCACTCTCCGCCCCATGGATTAGCGGGAGCTTTGAAAACGTCAGAGCACTCCCTTGCGAGATAACGATCCTTTGATAGTCGTATGCTAGCCGTCACTACTAATATATGCAAAACTCCATTGGAATAGGAGAGTCTTGAGTAACCACCAAGTTGTAATTAACCAAGTAGGATACGTCCCCTTGGGAGCACTCTATAGCCTAGAACAGACAAATACATCTCTTGTTGTGAGTAGTCTACTCATATATTCTTTCGCGGATATTGGTCAAAGAGGCTTCCGCTTCATCTTGTTTGGGTGGACATACATGATATTTTCTTACGAGATTTATCGCATGTAGACTCTCCACACTTTTTCTTTTGTTTGTCATCTTTATTATATATCCGCATTTTCTGGTTCTTCTCTTCTCTTGTTCATTCATATGATCCGAAAGAAAGACTTTTTCAGAAAAAAATGAAATTATAAGATGATAAACAACTTGACTACTTTAAAAATAAAAAGAGAAAAAATTGAAAATAATCATACCACTACAGCCTTTGCCAAGTCATAAGTCTCCTATCAACAAACATATCTCAGTTTCACGACTAACGCTTCTATTGTCTCCACCATTGCTTGGTCACTGTCATAGATGTCGTCAGACTTTTAGTGCCTTACTGGCGCCATTGCCATAATTAGACTTCTTTTGTTGGATCGCCATTGTCAAATCACTATTGCCTAGATATCATTATTAATATTGCTTAGTGATCACTACCATTAGTGGCAACAAATCCAAATCTTTGTCACACACCCTATTTCATCAGTTTTCCATGACCACAATCGGGTTGCAATCACATTTCCAACACTTTCTGCGACTCCTCTAATGAAACTCAAGTCAATTTCTCTCACTCTTATAAAATTATTTTATATTATTCAAGGGCTGATAAAAAAAACATAATGTATATATGAATAGTGAAACTATTTCAACCGGGCTAATCCGCATGATTTTTTTTTCCTTTAAAGTTTTCTACGTAAAAGCTTCTAGTGGTCTCCCTATCAATCTATCATCTCCTTTTTTTTATTTATGTGCGTATTGAATTTTCGTGTAACGCTAACTCTAATTCGCATCAATATATATAATAAACTCTTATGTTATATATGTCATGCCATATAAATATTTTTTTACTAGCAAATACATTTATACAACAAAAATTTTTAAAAGTTGAAATTTTATTTAAAATTAAAATTTATTTGGAATCTGAAGATAGCAATGATTCGATTGCAATCTCTTAGAATGTCTGTGATGTTTTTCTAATGAGAATTATGCAAGGCATCATCACAACATGGCCGAGAATCTTCTTCTTTTGCTTTCCCAACATTATTTTTTAATTTATATTATTCTTATGCTCAATTCCCTTGGCAATAAAAACAGATGATCGGATCTCTGCTGTCATTGAATCATTTATCCTTTTCAATTTTTAGGGTTCATGTGTACTGACCTACTTCATTACGTTGGGCCACTTATCACAAACGATGGAATTAAGAATTTGTTGTGGGACATCAAAATAATGAAGAATAAGCTATATGTTCCTTAAATAAATCAACGTTAAGAAAGAAAATATATTAAAATATTAGACTAACAAGCTATAACAGGTTTCATTTTAAAATAAAGTTTAAGATATTTGAATGTTCAAAAGAAAACAAGAGATTAATTTAATATGTAATATATAGATACATATATACATGCTCATCACAAAAAACTGTTTGCGAGCAGCATATAGTACATGAGAGATAGTTGAGCTATAAAATGGATTCCTCTCCAAAAAGGAAAAGACTTTCAGAAAAATCTAAAATGCTAAGGGCCCATTGGGAAGAATTTCATTTTCTTTCTTGTTACCATAATTTTATTTATTTATAGTATTCTACACCTAATTTTGATTCATTTATTTTTACAAATAAATACATTAATTTTTAAAGTACTTAAAAAATAAAACATTTATTTTGAGTGCTTTAAAACAATTTTAAAAGTCAATTTGACAACATCATATCTCTGAGGCACCTATATTTATAAGGACTGTATAAATCACAAAAAATTTCAGAGAAGGGGATCGGGAAAACTTCTAAACATTTACTTTCATTCCAATTCTCTTTCATTTTGTGGATTCTAATTTTTACCATTTTTTTGATTTTTTTATGATAAATCCCAAGTGCTTTGAGCATGTGGTCTACCATTTTTTTGATTTTTTTATGTTGCAAAAATTGTTTCAACCATATTGGCTTAAAATATGGATTTGTGGTCATCCATAAGTAAACAAAAAGTATCAAGAAAAATTTGAAAAAAAAAAAGAATTTGATGAAGAAAAAATCTCAAAGCATTGTATTTTTAAGCAAGTCAATATCTTAATGAAATTCTCAAAATGTCTCTTACATGTAGAGAGCATAGTAAAACATTGCACAACTAAATTTGCTTATTGTTCGAGTGAAGAAAAATGGTTGTATTTTACTTCTATTTTCTAATAAAATTGATCAATAAATGATCAAAAAATTGAAGCACATCCAGACATTGCACTACTAGATTTACTTATTATTGGAGTGAAGATAAACAACTAAATTTTATTTTATATTTAGTAAAGTCAATTACTAAATCAGAAAAAAAAAATTTAAGCCAATACAATTTTATATCTTTTTATGTGAGCATTTGATTGTTCAATTCTCAATAAAGTTTAAAGTTTAAACCAATTCAAAGTCTTTAAAATAATGAAAAAAACTCAATCAATATACAAAATACATAAAGCTTAAAACATTTGCTAAAAATTCTTCCAAGCTAAAAAATTATAAGGTTTGGTGAATAATCCACATTGAATGATCTCCTTCTCTAATTAAAAAATCTAACCATAATAAGTTATTACCTAAAACTATCTAATTGTCACTCCTTTAAAAACTATTTGTGTGTGGGTGTGATGGCCTTCACTCTTTTGAGCCCCGCATATCATAATTAGTACATTAGAATCCAAAAGTTCAATAATTCTATAACCATAATTGCAAAATTTGAACTAATGTTTTGCAATTATGTGCGGCGTTTCGATAAGAGTTTTGTGAAGCAAAAAAGGATCAAAAAAGAGGATTCTAGTGAGAGCTTTCTCTTGTGTGATTGAGAGATTTGATTGGAGCAAAGTTTTGCAAGTTTCTATATTTTATAGAGCTAATATAAATGAGTATTTTTGTACATTTCTGGTTCTTCATAGTGAAAATTTCTTGGTGTGTGATTCCGTTAATTTTTCTCTTTCTTGGATTTTTCGCATTAAATCATGTTTTTTTTTTCTAGAATTGTTTTGTTAATGTGCATCAGTTCATTTTTTGTTCTGGATTTTTTCAAATCAATGTGAACCTACTTCGAGTTATGATTTTAATTTCAAACTGATTGAAGCCCTAAGTCTATATGTCATCCCAACAAGTGGGCGGGTGAAAGAAATTGTAGAAACAAAATCATAAGTGGGCGGGTGAAAGAAACTGTGGAAAAGCTTTAGACGTGGAGGGGATGAGACACATTGATATTGCACTTCCTAACAAGAGCAAATTGATTTTGCAAAAGATCAGACATGTTCCTGAGTTGAAGAAAAACTCCATCTCTGTTGGACAATTCAATGAGGGTAGTCATTTGGTGGTGTTCTCAGATAGCATCTGGAAGGTTACCAAAGGAGCATTAGTACTGGCTCGGGGTAAGAAAACTGACACACTATATATGACTACAGGTTTACTCAGACGAGGACACATGAGTCAGAGATGTATTATGTGGAAGCAGAAGAACGTCAGTTTCTTGAAAAGTGACAGAGCGCTAAAGGCAGGAAAATCAAACATTGTACAAACAAATGGTGGAGAACCACAGAGCTACGAAAAAATCTTGCAAGATGAGAATTCGAGCAATTGGGAGCTGACTAAGAAAAACCAAGAAGGAGGAGACTGATTCCCTACTAGGGAATCGGACTTGGGAGCTGGCAGAACTTGCACCAAGGAAGAAGGCATTGCACAACCAGTGGGTGTATCAGGTGAATACTGTGTTAGGTGGCAGTAAGAGGTACAAGGCTAGACTTGTTGAAAAGGGTTTTCAGCAGGGGTAGGATATTGTTTATGCTGTGGGAGTTATAAGCAGATACAGGAGTAACCCGGGAAAGAGCTTGGTGGTACAAGGCTTCGTTGATGGTGATATATCAACTGATGGTGTTGCTCGTGAGAAGTTGACTGGTCTTCTGGCATGAAGACAGGGGTTTCGAGTTGCAGAGATAGAGGAGATCATGTTTGAGGAAAAGGTCGGTACAGCTTGTAGATAATGCAGCTAGTAGGTGATGCAGTCAGTGTTTCAGTCTCTAAGTGGAAGAATCGTTAGGTAATGTGAGACCTGGTCTACCGCAATTTAATTAGCTTCATAATTAAGAATCTCACCTACCGCACACCTACCTCTCACTTACTGCTCTCCTAGTTTCTATAAATAGCCTCTTATGGCATGTCATAAGCTAAGTCACAAGCCAAGTCCTCTTGAGAGCTAAGAGAAAGAGGAAGAGAGAGAGAGAGGAAGGGAGAGAAGAAAAAAGAGATTTTCTTGTAAACGTCGAGGCGCTCAACTGTGTAATTCCTCGAAGTAGTAAAATCATCTGCAGCTCCATGGACGTAGGCAAATTTGTCGAATCACGTAAATCTGTGTGTCGTTTTGGTGTTTTTCTGCATGTAATTTTTCTCGTTCCATTTTTTACTTTATTGTCGTTTTTTTTTCACAACAGATTCAGTTTAGGCTGGTCAGTTCGCCGGAAAGGAATACCGTACAAACAAAACATAATATATTTGAAATATTTTAAAATTATTTTGGTTTAACATAAATAAAAAATATTACGCTTTTATGCTTGGTTTAAAGAGGAATATAATCAATATAAAGTATAGTTGGTGACAACCAATGACAGTAGCTGCTTGCAGTAGAAGACGACAACAGCAACTTGGGGGAGGCTATTGGCCCAATTTAGATGGGGAGTGGCAGGAAGGAAGCCTTGTCAAGCAACTCACAGTGGCTCAATTATTTTCCCAATTTATAATATATTTGTAAATCATTAGATTTCGTATAACCATTTAAACTATAAGATCATGAATTTCTATTTTCAGTGTATAGAATGAATTTAAAATTGAATACAAGTTTGCATTGTATTTTATTTTCATCCAACTAAAGATCAAAATTTTGAAAAACCCAGTTGTTGAATCTGAAATTGTCCGAAAAACACACCCAAGAAATGTAACGTTCTGTTAGAGTTATGTACCAGATAAAGGACAGTTGTTGGAGTGGAACGAGGCGAGCCAGCAAAGCAGAACTCACGAGCAGAGTGGAGTGGAGTGGAAGCATTTGTCCAATCGGGCGAGTTTCATTAAGTGGGTTGGGAGCGCCCCCTTGGTACGTACACAAGTATTTTAGTAATTTTATTTGTGGGTTTTATCAATACATTCGGTGTGTAACTCTATCGATATGTACTGAACTTTTTTGGAATAGTGAAATCGCATCTTCCGAGGACGTAGGCACAAATTGCCAAACCTCATAAAATTCCGTGTTCTTCATTCTTTTTGAGATTTTTTTCGTTTTTTTTACTTCAGTTAGGAAGTGATTAGGTGAGAGAGAACAATAGTAGACTGGAAAAAAAGATTGTCTTATTGATGATATGGACCCCTATTTATAGACCTATGTCCCAATATTACAAATGTTCATATTAACTCCCTCATTATTAACTTTTAAAGGGGTTTTTTGGTAATTACAAAGTTATTTGCGTCTAATAAGACTGAGGCCGATTCGGTTTATGAGTGTTACCGATCTCCTGACAAACATTGATTCGGTCGATATATAGTCTAAAAAAGTGCTCCACGTCGATCGTTTTGAAGGTTGATTGTTGTCTTGCGGGAGTGTCTTCTAGCACCTTCTTCCGAGCGTTCGGACAAGGTGTTCCTTCGCCAATATTCATTCGAAACTACGCCCGATCGTCCGCATTTTCTTTCTGAACTATCTATCTACTTTGAGATTTGTGCTGACATAGTTCTTTATGTACAAGAGTATTTCATTTATATTATACCACTAATTCAAGCAACCAACAAGAACCCATTTATGGATATAATTGAAGTTAATGTTATTACCACTAATTAGAAGCAACTTATTACTCCATTAAACCGATTCCTTTTCGAACCTTTGTAAAATGGATGATGTTTACCGCACTATTTAGATTCATTTTAATAATTACTCTGCTTAATCAGCTCCTAGTCTTCACAAAGGAAAAAAACATTCCATTATATATATATCGGTAATTTAGAGATCTTATTTGAAATTGGTTTAATTGCAGTGATTTTAAGAAGATTTTATCTGAAATTGATTTGATTTATATGAACAAGCTCATCATATTAAAATATGATTAGACTTAATTAAATTACATTTCACTTATGACTCTTGATGCTAGTATGACTTTGAATCTCGTACTCTTGTCTTCTTGACTATTAAATTTCTTTAGGATAATTGCTAGCCCATTTTTCATGTGCAATATGTGAATCAAATGCTTTAAAGATTATACTTCCAGATAACCATCTAAGCTTCATCTTTAGTAGTCGAAACAGAAGTTTTAATTATGCTAAAAATAGTTTCATCTAAAATTAAATGGACCCCAATCCAGCATTAGTTATTTAGTTAGAAATTAAACACTATTGTTTGAAGAATGACATGGAGCAAATAATATGTACGTTCAAAGGTGTAAATGTAAAGGGGTCTCAGTGGTTCTATTATTATTATTATTTTTAGGTGCATCATGCTCATGGATGTACATGCGCTTGCATGTATGTAATATTCTCTCCTTAAATATTGTTGTCGTAATTAATACACTTAAATACCTGCAGAGCAAGTATTGTATAATAAAAATAACTTAAAAAGAATGCTTGAAAATTTTAAAAATAATATCAGTTGAAAAATATGGAAACAAATATTTGAAAGGTGCCCCTGCCAAGCCATGTGCCACAAAATATTGTAGTGGTGTATGATAAAAAAAAAATTATTCTATTCTTATGAATTTCTAAACACCACAAATTAAGCGAATGCCTTCTGCATTCATGTGGACGGCCCCCTATTTTCTTCATCGCAATCATTCATTCTCTTACTTATTTTCATTAATATAATTCCATTTTCTTCCCATTTGATAAACATATCCACTCAAATTATGGAATAATATGATGTCATTTCCATATTGCTGAAACCAAAATCATGAACACTATACATTCATACATTCATACATACATATGAGGGAGGACTTCCATATAGAAGAATGTGATACTCACTTATTCGACGGAATGCAATTAAGCAAGCCAAAATGAACAATCCTGAAGTCAATCGAGCCACGAGGAGGATAAAAAGAACGACCAAATGATCTAAGTATGAGTCGTTTGGTCAGAAACATATAAAGGAAAATCCAATCTCAACATCTTCTTTCATATTAGGGATGTCCAAAAGTGCATCCGCCTATTATTAAGAACCGATATCTAGATCATTTAACTGGCAATGCAGACCAAACATAGTTGATTGAACCGGTCCTCTTGACCTGAAGTCGATCAAACTTGGTGAATTGAACCAAAGAATAAGTGAGCAATAGACTTATACATATAAAATAGTGAGAATATTTTATATAATTTCCTTAAAATAAAGATAAACATATATTATCATCACATTATATAATATCTTATTCAATAGATTTAGGACTAATGACTTGGATTCACTCCCTGCTTTTTTTTAGAAATGAAATTGAGACAAGGCAACTCCAATTTTCAAGAAACAATAATTAACGAGCGGTCGAAGGCAGAGAAGTGGGTCGGTACTGCTCTTTCGGCTGACTCACACCCGGTTGACTAGCTTCAAAGTAGTTTAGTCAAAGCATTAAATAGTCAACAAAACGCCAAATCACTTTTATAAAGCGAATAAATTTTGATTCTTTTCTGGACCCCACAATGCAAAATATTATTATTTATTACGAATCTAACCTGCCGCGCTGAGCGCATTTCTTCGTGCGGGAAGGTTAGATTCTCCCTTATCCACATAGAATGTTCCGACCCACGGCAATTTTTAGTGCGATTGTGCTCCATGCCAACCTGCTTTCCCCGATAATTTCACCTTCGATTCGGGATGTGTTCACTCTCCTTTGCCTCTGCCATCTGCGACCTAAGCCTAACACTATTAGCATGTGGAAATTGCGGGTGTATTTTATCAGGCTCGCTTACTCGAATCCGATCCCGAATCTTATATGCGGCCACATCCGCATCGGCACATATTCTAATGACACAAAAATTACAACACAAAGGCGCCCATTTTTAACCTTCCAAAAACGTAAAATTTATCCGTTTCTAATTCTTAAAAAAAAACTTTTTATACAAAATATTTATAATTCACCATTTTTTTAATTTTACAATTAATTGTATATATATTTTTACGTACAATAAAATTCATAACCTTTTGGTTTTATACGTAAATGAAAGAAGAATTATAAGAAAAATATTATAATTTTTACACAGAAAATTAAATAAAAATTTTATGAGCTCTTATCCAATTGAACTAATTCAGCTCGTACATATATCATGAGTTACAAATGGCATATGTTGTGTTATATTTTGGACGTTAGATCTTGTATTCTTCGTGGTCTCGCTTAACTCGAAAAGAGACCTATGTTGGAATGATGCAGAAGCAATAAACCTACATGTTCTCTAAAACCTAACCCTGCGTTTACAAAGAGATGATCAAAGAAAAAAGAATCCCCCCATCCCTCGTGAAGGTGGGAGGGCACATCTATTTATATTACCTCAAATAACTTCCCTCCTAGGGCTGCAAAATGAGCCCAGCCGAGGCGGCCAAAGTTGTCTTCAAGCTTTAGCTTATTTATAAAATCCAAGCTTGAGCTCTAAGCGAGATTTTCTGTTTATATTCAAATATAATTTATTTTTCATTCTAATTCTTTGAGCTTGATTCATCTTCGTTTCATATTGTTAATAATCAACACATTAATGAGAAGTTTAAAGACTAGTACTATTGAGCTACTTAATGAACATCAAAATGATCTTTATTAAGCAAATTAAAATTAGTGTTTTTTAATTTCTAACAAAATGAAATTTATCAAACAAAGTAGTAAGTACCATCATTCGACTATTTATTTTCTGATCAAATGAGTTTTATCGGGCTTATAAATTAGATACTTGATAAACCATCAACAAATTTCAAATATTCAGCATGAATCTCAAGGTATTGCACGAATCTCGAGGTAATCTTTTGAGTAATAAATGATCAAATTTTGATTAAGAGCTGTCTAGAGCTCCTATTCAAGCGAATATACAGTCAAACTGACCAGCTTAATGAGCACACCCATTGATACCAAAATTGATCGAATCTGAGTCAAATCAAGCTCTGATCAAGCCAGCAAACCACTTTTGAAAGCTTTTCAGGCATAATCAGAAAATAGCGTGACTGCGTGAATGTCAAATTGGATAATCTTATTGTAAAATTGAGCGTCTCAGCAAGACCAATCCAACGAGCTCAAAATCACTCAAATCCAACATTGTTAAGGCTCTCAAATGTCGATCAAATGTTGTCTATCGAGGGAATCTCTCCGGTCCATTCGAGCAAAGTGGTTTATACTCCTTCATTAATTGCAATTAGAACTCTATAAATAAAACCCTACCCCTCTAATAAAGAATGAGGAGCTTGAATCTTGAAAAAGTGCTTGAAGTTTAAAAAAAGAGTTGAAGTTCAACATCACCTCGCCACCGATTGTTACCGACCACCGGTCGCCTATCGTTGCCTACCACTGGTCATTAACAACCTTCAACTCTTGTTGGTCGTCGTCGAACAACAACGGGCTCTGCTCACTTCTTATGATGAGTTTATCCGTGCATCGACTTTGTAGCTCAGAAGTTTGTGTAACCATTTCCCGTCAATAGGATAAGGAAGCATACTTGAAATCTTTAGATTATAGTGGATCACTTCAGCTAAACCAGGCCTGTGAATTTTTTTATGAGTTTTTCATGTAAAAACTTCTAGTATCTCTACCAGTTATCTTTTATCTGAGTGTGTGTGGAATTCCCGTGCAACGTTAAAACGATAATACATTGCTCTACCGCTGCAAATCTTCTAGCACACATCAATATTTGTTGAACTTACAAAAATAAAGGAGCTTTTCAATGAATGAGCTACTCTATGAAAAGCTAAAATAGACATTTAGATGCATAAATAGTAGAAAAACTAAGCAAATAAAATTTTTTTCTTGTTTTATGTATTATGAATCAATGTTTTAATTTAATTTAATATAAATGAATTGTAAATTGAGATTTAACTAAGTTTTTGCACAAGCTTTAAATTAAACTTAAAACAAGCTCATTCATAAGCATTAAATCAAATTAATTTACAAGCTTATTTATAAACTTTAAATGAAACCGTTGATTGAGCTTCTTAACATGCTTGTTTACGAGGTTTAAATTATATTATTTGCCAAAATAAATAAGTCAAATAAGAAGTTGTTCATTTAACAATCTAACATTTATTAAAATATCTAGACTAAGTTCTTAATCAAACCAACATAAATGAGCTCTAATCGAGTTGAGCTACGAGTAGCTTATCAAGCGCTCGGTTGATTTGCTGCCCTACTCCCACCTGTAAGAAATTTCAGAAATTGAGAGAAAGAATAATAAATCTCTTACTGTATGGTACACAATCTATCCATTGCATGACCAAGTAAGATGACAATGTGAGTGTCATGCATCTCATAAATGGTTAAGAACAAGTGTCAGCCCTCCGATGTTGATCCTTTCTTTAGTTATTTGTTCCATCCCAAGGATCACTAGCATGGAAAACTCAGTGGCTTAGTCTAAGGATATAGTTTTCCCTCTCGAGAATGTGACAGTTGACACTTCAGCATTTGGCGAAAATGTTAAATATGTAAATCAAACTGCCAGGTGTGTAGGTTGGCATCAATTTTTGATGTCACACGTATAGGGTGTCCATTAGATGGGCTTGGGATAATTCACTGCTCATTTATTGCTTCACATAGCTCAAGACATCCATTTGATTCCCCTAGTATGTGTTCGAAGCACGAAATCAGGGCCTGATTTAACCTTACCTAGAAGAATTCACTGTTGGACGGGCTCATTCGAGACATGAGACATGTTTGATGTCCATTATTGTGTTTTGAGACCAAGACATATCCATATGGTGTCTCACGTGCTCAAAGGAACCCCTAAAAGAACCCCGTAGATGTTTCCTGGAAAATTAGAGTTTAGAACGCCCTTCCGCGTAGTGGTCCAGGGCGACTGTCGACAATAAATCCCTTAATGAAAGGCTGATAAAAATAGACTTCGTCAGATGTTTTTTGGTAAAAAACTAGATTTTAGGACTAGACTGGCGCCTAGGTGCTCAAAACAGCCCCCATGGGGCTTAAAACAGAGAAAACATATAGTAAGTGTCAGCCCCTAATGCCTAAGTTTCAGGCCCCTGATGTATAGGCGCTCGATTAATGTTGTTTCCAACCCGAGAGTCTGGAAAGTAGGCATCAGGCCCTCAGCGTCTAGGTGCCCAATCTAGCATGAAATTACAATTTCAACTCGAGGCTCTGGAAAGTAGGCACCAGGAGCCTAGACACTCGGCCCAATGCCTAGGCACCAGGGTCGCGACAACTAGGCGCGAGTCCAAATCCTGGACTCGATTTTCTCTAGAGATTTTCATCATTTGGAGGCCAAAACACCACCCTAGGCAGCTAAAATTACAGGGATTTATTGGTCCATGGGGAGATTTTCTT
>NW_018164980.1:503682-504312 GCF_001263595.1 Phalaenopsis equestris | reverse complement strand
GGGAAAGACAAAAGACTAATTAAACTCCTTTTAGAAGGACCTTAAAAGAGGTGGCAAGCTATCTTTTTTGCAAAAAGAGCAGAATATTTGGGTTCTTGGTTTTTCTTCCCGTTAGCTTCTCCAAAACTAAGTTCAGCATTTTGACATCCTATAGGAAGCTTCTTCTTCCCTTGAAACTCTTCTTCATCTTCTTGTTGAAGAATAGCTTGGGAGCTTCCTTGTGGTGAAGATGTCGGCACTATTTTTGGTGTGGGGTTTGCCCGTAAGAAGCTGCCAGTCATTGGAATTGAAATCCCGTTGCCTGCTTCGGAAGGACATTTTTTTTTTAAAAAAAATTTATTTTTGAAAAAGATGAAGTCAAACTGACCCCATAATTTTCATAGTTTAAATGAAAGAGCGCTTTACCTCAAATTCTGTATCTATCCCGAAGGATGAACACAAGAATTGAGGGTGAGGTTTGATCAAATAAACTAGAGGAAGTTATGACATCCGTTTGGTCTGCGAAACCAATATATTGGCCGACAAATTCCCCTATTTAATATAAGGAATTAAATAGGGTTTATATTATGCTGGGTTCGGGAAAAGCTTCCTATAAGGGCAAGCCCCTATAGTTAATTATATCTTAGATAA
>NW_018164980.1:500151-500524 GCF_001263595.1 Phalaenopsis equestris | reverse complement strand
GAGTCAGCTGCCACGCGTCGCGTTGTATCGCATCAGATGACCATCCGGCTTGATCTCCCCCGTCCATCCAATACACGTAAAAATGAACGGCATCCGTTCATCGTCCCCAAAGGAATGATCCCGTGACCATCCACACTGAAACCTTAATATCTCCCTCATTTCTTAATGGATTTTAGTGATTATTTTTTTAAATTGCTCGCATTAAAGAGACAAACACATCCATACGATTAAGATGCTATGAAATTAAGCCATTGTAAACATAGAGCTCGCGAAGGCTCGGGAGAGTAAGGGAGGTTATACCTTTGCTCCGAGAGGTGTAGCCTCAATCAGAGATTCTTCACACCTTCGTTATACTCCAAAGAGCTTAGGGATG
>NW_018164980.1:496919-498440 GCF_001263595.1 Phalaenopsis equestris | reverse complement strand
AATTTTTGTCAGTTTTGGCAAATTTGGATTTATTCAAAGTGTTTGGAATGAGTTTTGATCAATTTTAGGTATTTTGGCAAAATTTGGGAATTTTGGCCAAATTTGGGTCCCAATGGCAGTTAGGTAATTTGGAGGTGCCTAAGAGCAAAAGACCAAGTTAGGCATTTCACATAGAATTGGATAGATATCCATTCTAAATGAACTATGGATCAATGAAATCCTCATTTTGGGTCCTTATGGATTGGTTTTAGCTAGAATATTGTGAGGATATCGTGTATCCTAACTCCAAACCAACATCCAGGGTCAATCCTAAGGCCAAGTAATCCTATAGGAACTCCTATTGAATCCTCTCACAATGATCTTACCTATTAAATACTAGAAGTTAAGATCGATATGTGAAACTTCAAGTTGAGTAAAGAGAATGGCTTTGAATTTCTAATGGTGGCGTACCTCTTCTAATTTTCTAAGACTAGTCAATAGGAAAGTCCTATGGCTAGACCTAGGCTGCTAAAGAAGTTTTCTAGACCTCAACCAAAAGAGAGGTCAACAGAAGAGCTTTGGGGATAGGTCGGAAGAAGCATTGGCTTCCTACAACCTTCTTCATCTTCTTCATGATTTTCTATAAAATCCCTTTTGTTCCTCATCTCTTGCATCTTCGTCCACCACTTTCTTTGAGTGTGTGAGGAGATTTTCTTGAGGAGGAGTTGTACTAATGAAGAAGTGAGACATCGACTCTCCTACAATGAAGGAGAGCTTCTGCATACATTCAAGAAGATCGCTAGAGCATTGTCGGAACTTATTATATATACAATAAAATATAAGATAAATATGGACGTATTAAATATTCAATAATTGTAAAGTCACACTTATCAACGCAAGTATACGTATCGCTCAAGTAATATAAGGCTCTAATGGAGTCTTAGATGTCGCAGGGAGTAGTTTAGAATTAGAATTACAAACTAAGATTTTAGAAAAGCAACACTTTAATCACAACAACGACGTTCAATTTACTTATCTGTCATTAATAGGCAATTGCAATAAATATGTAATTTTAATAACTATTAAATAACGAATGATACTCATGAAGGTTTAAATGTGATATTCAATATATAAGAAAACATCTTTCTCCTTGTCAAGAAATTATAGTGAATGGATAAAGTGAATTAATTCAAATTATATTGTGCCAAATAAGATCATACCTATTCTTTACCCTTTGGTTCAGGCATAAAAAACATTGTATGCTTGTTTACTGAATCTGCGACTAGGTTGGGAGGATACCGGCTCCCACTTCGGAGCTCCCACGTTCCCCTCACCTGAGGACTAATATCTACACTTCAGCACCCAAACGATATGACTGAATTGGGGATTTTAGTTTGTCACTCTAAAATCTCAAATTCTATGCCCAATAATATTATTTCCCTATTTATTTGCACCAAACTTCCAAGGGATTTGACCTCCCTGAATCTTGGATGTAATCTTAACTTTAGTTGTAAAACTCAACATATTTTAACAAATCAATTG
>NW_018164980.1:485026-496763 GCF_001263595.1 Phalaenopsis equestris | reverse complement strand
CACAACAAAACTCGGAATTCATATATAAAATCAAAGTCATACAAACTACAACAAGTAAATAACTTCTCTAATTTCTCCCCAAGAACACTCCTCGAAGTTCCTCTGAAGCTCTTCTTTTTTTTACAGCACACAGAATTCCTTTTCGAAGTAGTAAGGAGGAAGAAATCTTTCACTTTCCCTCCACTCTTACAATCTCTCAAAGAAATCCTCACAATTATTACACACTAATGAAAAACCTATACACTCTAAGACCTCTCTAACATCCAAAGCCTCTAGACTCTCCAGGACCTCTAGACTCTTCAGGGCCTCTCTAATTTTCAGTCAAAATCTTCTTTTAAAGTTGTGGATGAGCTTTCCCAATAGTTGCCTAAGCATCCCTTCAAAATTTGGTTTTATCCAAAGCTTGAGTAGGCAGAACCGTCGATCTCGCCGTCGGTGGCCTCGAGGGCGCCGTCGGCGGGCGTCTAAAGGATTTTTTTCTTGTCCTGTAGTCTCCGGAAAAACTCGTCGTCGGCGGGGTTAAGGGCGCCGTCGGCGGCCTAGTTCAAATCTCCACATTTTGGTCCTTTTCGCTCCAAATTCGCTCATTTTTGCATATTTTTGCTCCAATGACCCTATTTCATCATTCCTGCAACGAAACATCAAAATTAACTTTCTTTAAAGTGCAATATCATTAAAAACAGTATAAAATAGGTATGAAAATCTCAATATATTTTCCTTTGGTCAGAACTTCACTGAAGCTTGGAGCTCCACTGAACCTCACTGGACTCTCTTTTAAATGAGAGCTTTTTCATCATTTGGGGAAGGAGCAGAGTAAACCTCGCTAGAGCTTTGCTAGACCTTCGTCGGAGCAACGACAGAGCAAAGACAAGCAAAAAGAACGCATCCTCAACCTTCGCGATGGTGGGGCAACTCATAAACTCTTCTGACTTACATTCTTAAGGCACTAGGTATGGATGTTAGAGAAGCTAGGTTATATTTTTTTGTGCCTAGAGGAAACACTACAGGATTAAGAGCTTTTGCAACCCCCTACAAATTCAAAGAGCAGAACTTACAATTTTCCTTTCTAAACCAAAAAAAAATCCAAAAGAATGGGGTTGTACTAATCAAGTTTTTTGTATTGATTTGTCAAACTTATTGGCCGAGAAAATGAAGACGTTCCTTCGATCTTCTCCTTCTCGGCAGTGGAGAATTCATCTTGTGAGAGATTCCTCACCTTGTATTGTGCAAATGGAGGTGGGCATCATGTTGCTTTGTGAGAGCAGGAAAAGTAGGCACCCAAGCTCCTAGGAACTTATAAGACGCAAAAAGTACCATTGTCCCAAGAGCAAGAAAAGTAGGCACCACAAGGATGGTGCCTAAGCTAGGGGGACTGGTGCCTAAGCTTTCAATGATCGGGCTCTTAAGGCCTAGATTCTGGTTGGCGCCTAGGCACCCAAAACAGCCCCCATAGAGCTTAAAATAGAGAAAACATAAAGTAGGCGCCAAACCCTGGTGACTAGGCACCAGGCCCCCGATTCTACCCACAAATGTTGTTTCCAATCCAAGGGGCTAGAAATTAGGTGTCAAGACCCTACGCCTAGGCGCTCGATCGAGCCCCAAATTACAACTTCAACCAAAAGCCCTGAAAAGTAGGAACACAGGCACTGAAGCCTAAACTACAGAGTCGTGACACCTACGAGCCAGCCCAAATTCTGAACCAGAATTTCTCTTGTGATTTTCATCATTCGATGGCTAGAACACCACTAGAGGCAGCTAAAATTACAAGGATTTATTGGTCCACGAGGAGATTATCTTAGGGGAAGATAAACAACTGATTTAACCCCTTATAGAAGGGTTTTAGATGAGGCGGCAAGCCATTTTTTTGGAAAAAAGAGGGGGAAAGTTTGGGTTGTTGGTTTTTCTTCCTATTGAATCCTCTAATACTGGAACTTCAGCATTTTTGGCATCCTATAGAGAGCTCCTTCTTCCCTAGAAACACTTCTTCCTCTTCTTGTTGGAGAATAGCTCTGGAGCTTCTTTGTGATGAAGAGCTTTAGAGAAAGGTAGGAAGAAGGCTTGGCTTCCTACAACTTTTTTCTTCTTCTTCTTCTTCATTTTTTTATAAAATCCATCGTCTTTCTCATCTCCCTCATCTTCCTCCACCACTTTCCTTGAGTGTGTAAGGAGATTTTCTTGAAGATAAGTTGCGCTAACGAAGAAGTGAGGCATTGACTCTCCTACGGTGAAGGACAGCTTCTTCATACTTTGGAGAAGAATCGTCAGAGCATTGTTGGAACTTCACCGGAGCTCGAAAATCCACCTGAACCTCAATAGACTCTCTTCTAGAGGAGTGTTTTTTTTTATCATTTGGAGAAGTAGCAGAGCAAACCTCGCTAAAGCTTCATCGAAACTTTATCAGAGCAACATTGGAGCAAGGACATGCAAAAAGAACGCACCCTCAACTTTCACGGTGGTGAGACAACTCGTAAAATCTTGTGATTGACAGTCTTAGGGCACTTGGTTTGGATGTTAGAGAAGCTTGGTTAGCTTTTTTTATGTCAAGAGGAAACCCCATAGGATTAGGAGCTTTTACAATCACCTACGAATCCAAAGAGCAGAACCTAACAATTTCCATTCTAAATAAATAAATAGAAATTCTAAAAGTCGTCGTTGTACAAACCGCACCGTTTATATTGAGATTCTCATCCGAATGGATTTTCGAAACCTATTAACCGAGAAAATGAAGATGTTCATTTTGTCTTCGCCTTCTCAGTTGTTGAGAATTCCTCCTGTGAGGGATTCTACACCTTATGTTGTGCAAACGGAGGTGGGTGTTATGTTGCTTAGCAAGGGAACACAATACGAATATGAAAGCCTGGGAAATTATTATTGATTTGAAGATGAGAGAATAGGTCATCAACATGAAGGCGAGGTTGGCAGCAGCCTTAGCAATGTCTCAAGATACTCAACAGATATTTGAGGAGGTGAAGATATGACTCGCTCTCTTCCAATATCTTCTTTAATTGAATCAATCAAAACAGTTTGTCTAGTGGGTGATTTGGTCTGCAGAGTCTTTTGGTCAATTATATTGAGGAATATATGAAGTCTCTTCTTGAATTTTTATGAGCTTTCATTTTGCCTCTCTTCCTTGTGAGGAGCAAAACCCACCATTTGTCATTATAAATTTCTTTAATAAAAATAAATAAACAATTTGACATCTTTTCAAATAGAAATAAGCATGACGATGTATTTTTTATTTGTTTTATTTGTTAAAACATTGTCAATAACATAAATTAAGAGCCCACCAGTGAGTTATTGCTATATTTGTGTTTGGGCAACTGTGGTTGCATGAAATCTCAGTTCAAAATCTGTTATGGAATAGTGAAAAATCTACTGTTTAAAATTTGGTATTCTAGAAACAGGTATTTTGTTTGAAATTTTTAATTTTATAAATATTTCCTGTGAATAAATGTTTGAAATATCCAAGTGCTCATATTATATAGAATTCATATTTTTTATAGATATATGTAATTTTCATAGACATTTGTAAATTCAAATTTCTATATGGCACAATCAATATAAATTTAAATAAAATGCTCCACCATCTCATACTTTTAACATTATAATCTAATCATTCAGATAGATTAGTGTGTGTATATATATATATATCTAAAAGTTAGAGAGTCCGTTTATTTATATTTGAAATCATATGCAATTTCTCATGTTTTAATATAATTTATTAAAAATTATTTAATCAACAAATTCGCTTCACTAAATATATCCCATTTAAAATGATTTTAATCAACATCCCAAACGCTTCCACTAAATTTTTTATTATAAAGTTTTACAAAACATTACAAAATTCCGCGTTAGGAGTTGGGACGCTTCATGAATGTTGGAGACGGATTTCAGCTGTGAACCGAGATCAGCTCTAGCAGTCTATACCGACTACCGAGATAACCCAAATTAACCAATTTCCCGCCAAGGAAAGCCCAGGCCCATGGGCCATGTGGAAAAGGCTTAAAGATTGCTTGCAGAAACAGTTAATTATGCTTCACGTATGTACAGTGCTCAATTGATTTGAACGCATTAAACTTTATCTTATCAAAGAACAATGCATCAACCATAAGTTTGTTGACAATGATTTACGGCTTGTTTGGGGCAGCTGCAGCTTATTGAATAATCTGCTGTTAAGCTAGGTACGGTGGCTATTATAAATTTTTATTTTTTTTGAAAAAGTCAGACCGCTACCAGAAATCTGTCACTGCACCTAGATAGTTGCGGTGTGAAAACGATGCTTTCAGCGTTTTGAAAACGCATAAGCTGCCAAAACGCAGTTTACCCAAACAGTTCAGGTGCGTTTCCAAAACGCAGTTTGAATTTTTTACATAAATCAATTCCTATAATTTTTTTTTTTTTTTTTTTTATTTTATTATTATAAACCAAAAGTGTAATGTTAATCATATGAACCTAAAGTGCAATAAATTTTAACTTTAAATTATGTTAAGCTTATGAACCTAAAGTGCAATAAACTTTGAAAGATTGTGATCACTACGCTCCATCTTCAAATCTTTGATTCCATTGATCCTATTTCTTTAGTTAATCACACGATTGATATTGCAATTTTAATTAATCCCTAAAATTTCAAGCATAAACTTAATTTTGAGTAATGCTACATTTCGTTTAATCTTTATGTAAAGTTTTTTAAGACTGATATGCATTGTATTTGTTGAATCTTAAATTGTCATTTATGAAAACACTACTCTGGAGCTAGAGCAGAAGAAAAGAGGTTGAGAAAGAGCAATCGAGAAAGTCTCTATCGAAGATTTGGGAGAGGTCATTTTATTCATTTCTTTGCCCTCTATTTATGGGGGTGTATTTGTACATCATAGAAAAGAAGGAACAGTTAGGAAAACAGTCTTTAATACAATTTAATCATGCTAATTTAATACCATATTTTTGCTACAATTTAAATTCAAATATGACAATAACTGACTGGTCGACGCACTTGAGTTTTGTCTGAAGCTTCGATATTTTGGTGGCTGACCATCTCGACGGGCTTGGTGTTGCCCTATCATGCAATTCTGGTTGGCCAATACCAAGGGCTGAAATGATCGCGATGCAGATTCTATTGTTTCTATTTTTTTAGAAACGCAGCTATCGTCATGTCCTATCACTACTGCCCCAAGGTGGTTCCCTATGTAGGGAGCACTATTCATAATGGATGACTTCCCACTCACTATAATAAAGAGAAAGAGGAGGGTACCCCATTGTTTGTACCTATTTATTGAACATGGGAACTCTTTAGTGTAACACAAGGGGAGCTAAAATGCTGCGACAGAGGATCATAAATGAAGGTGGCCCTCTTCCACAAGGTGCGAGGGATTTTGTATGGATTATATATTGATTTTGCTTTTTTTCTTCGTATCGTGTGTCGAAAGAGAGGTTTCCTCTGAGTTGGGTGTCAGGTGACTTTTGACCTGGTGTGCTTACCGAAGTTGCACCCAGCACAATGGGTGTATTGCCTTCTCAAAGAGTGTTGTGCAACCTTCATGTCTTGATGGAAATACAATACATTTTTTTTGCTATTGTTGTCAGGGAGGCCTCAACCCCTTCCCCTCTGCGGCAAAGGGGTTGGGTTTATAAGTTTTATGTTCAGTACATTCTCGGGTCTCCTTTAATCCTTGCCACCATACATTGCGGCAATGGACATAGAGAGTACCGTGGTGATTCGGTAGTGCACTTGTTGGAAATCGTCTCTATGAATGGATGGGCGGTCCCTTGGAAGCGTCAACAATACACTATTGTTGGGCACCATATATGTTCGTCTGCTGCTACTAGATGATCCCTCAAATTTGAGTTATCGAACAACGAGTTTTCTCTTCATAACTTTCATGGTGTTTACTCTTTATCATTAAATGTAATAGAAGCGAAGTGAATGGGTGCTCTCGATGAGAGCTAGGAATAAAAATCAGGGGTGAGCTTTGACACAGAGCTCCCAATTCTTTTGAGAGTGTGTTCCTCATTCAAAGTTTGTAACATATGTGCCTCTTAAAGTTACTTGAATGTTATCGGCATTAATTTTTAATGTCACATACAAGAAGTATCTATTTAAACAACATAGGACTGTGTCCAACTTCTCACCATACAAGACCTCTAATCGGACCTCCTGGTACGTGCTTTGAGCACAAAATTGGGATCGATACCGACTTAACCATGCCTTGAAAAATTCACCATAAGCTGGTGTTAGCTCTGCCTTTGGATGTTTTTTGCATGATGTTGAGAGACTCAACTCCATCAATCTGAATTCTTTTGAGGCCAAGAATAGTCTCTAAGATCTCCCACGCACATTTTGGGATAATTCAGGTTCGAATCGATTTCACCCCCGTAGGGGTCTGGGACTCTCTTCAACACCAAAAATCTTGGTCTGAAACCCCTAAAAAATTCATTTATGGGTTATGGAGTTATATTCTAACAATTTGCAACTTTACGTAGCTTCCAGATCAACGAGGACCCTCCTACGATCAACCAGGAAAAAAGTAATACCAACACTGTGATCCAGGGCAACCATTGGAGATGATTTTTCTAATGAATAGCTGATGAAAATACATATTTTTGAATTTATGGGGTGATATTTCAGTCATGCTTGATCCCCCCTAGCTCACGGATTGAATAAACCTTCCATCGAACAATCTACACGAAAATCAAGTAAAGTAAGCGCTAGAGGCCAGGCGTCAGACCGCACCCTCTTATTCCACATTTCCTTCATCTTCCTCCACCACTTTTCTCGTGTGTGTTAGAAGACTTTCTTTAGAAGTAGGTGTGATAACAAAGAAGCAAGGCATTAACTCTTTTATGGCAAATGAGAGTTTCTTCACACTTTGGGGAAGGATCATCGGAGCTCCAATAGAACTTCATCGGAGCTCAGAACTCTGCTGGAACCTCATCGAACTCTCCTTCTAGTGATGAGCTTTGTCATTCATTGAAGAGGAAGTAGGAAAAACCTCATCAGAGCATTGTTGGAGCTTGAAAAACTAAAGAGAATGCTACAAGCAACCATCGTGAAGGTGAAAATTCTTGAGAATTCTTGCTCTTTCTATTCTAGCTAGCTTTAGATCTGTGTTAGATATTATTAGGATTGGGTTTTTTTTCCTGTAGAGAAAGCCCTTAAGTTAAGAAATCTTTCGTGGACAAATTCTTAACTAATTTGAGAGATTTCCTTTGTAAAACCCTCAGACCAAACTCTAAGTAGTTTGGAATCTATATTTCCCCTAGCTTTGATATTTCCAACCTTCCTTGGAGGGGTTGGAATACTTTGATTTTGTAGAATGGAAAAAGTTTTGTAGCTAGTCTATTTTACAAAAATTATGAAGAATTATAGGATGAAAAAAACTTTGTAGCTATTTCAATCAATGATTAGTGGAGATTTCTTTTTCTCTGAGAAATCGAATGGGCAAAACTCCTCACACCCTTTGGCAAAGCCAGAGGTGACTATGTCACACATTAATGCATTGAAACTTAGGTACCTATGTGATGTCACTGGAATGAGTAAAGCTCGCAATCGAACATGGATGTATGCATATGCTTGTATGTTTAATTACAATTTGCATTTACTACATTATATGTGTCACTTTGGTCCGACCGGTGGACCACTTAGGCCCGAATGGCAACTCGACCTTGTTGACCGATAACCTTATTCTGGTCAGCCTCTTCGACCTAACCGGCTCCTCTTGGTTGTAGCATCTGGTCAACCGCCCCAGTCGACTTAAAGGGTGAATTGGTCAGCTTCGCTTGCATGTCATGTCTCGTACATGTTTTTCCACTTTGCTTGCTTGTCTTACATGGAACCTTTGCATATACACTCACCTTGGATTGATCAGTCGCCCCGGCCAGATCGACCGACCACTTTGGTTTGACCGGCCACCAAGGCTTATCATAAAATCACCTCACTTTAGTTTGATTGGCCACCAAGGCCCAATCACGAAACCAATCTTTTTGGTTCGACTGGCCACCAAGACTCAACCACACAACTAAACCACTTGAGCAAACAAAATCTAAAAGCTACCCCTTTAAAAAATATTGAGTAAAGAATATCCTTAAAATTTTGCTTAAGTAGGGTATGCAGCTACCTCCACCGAAGAAACCAAGAGAGGAGGAGGGTTTAAAGAACCTAGGTTTTGCCCATATCATCAACTCTTGGGGCAAGTTCTTGTAGAATGCTTCACATTCAAAGATTGGCTCGAGGCACGATACAAGGTCGAAGAGATAGAGATTCTCGAATATTATTTGGAGGAGTTTTTTTTAAAAAAAGACCGGCCAAAGTTATTGAAGCCACTTCGATCGTGTCGCCTACTGATATAGAGACATATGATACAGTATCTTCCTTTTTTTATTTATGATATATTTTGCAAGCTCGAGATGGAGCGATGATGTCCCTCCTGAAGCATTTTTGTAATCTTAAAAATAAAATGAAAAGGAAATCTATTTTAATACCATTTTGTGTTTCATATTCTTATGGTAAACTCTAGTGCTTTGAATGATGAATTCGATGAAAGCAATGAACCGAAGGAAAGGAGCAGTATTCTTTGTTGCCTTCCTTCGTTGGCACATTTTGCATGCATGAAGATCTCAAAGATTTGTCAAATGCTTGCTAAATTATCATGAATGGCACGATCCAAGGGCATCAATTGAGTGTCCCATTGGGGATGATCTATCAGGGTCCCCTAATGAGGATATCCAATGAATCTGCTTAAGAAGTGGTGAGATGCTTCTTCCAAAAATGGTGAAGCCAAATCTAAAAAGATAAAAGAAAGGCATCGTCACCCTCAAGGTCAACGATCATCCAGATGTTCATAAAGGAAGCTAAACAAAATATTTATAATAACGTAAACTATAACTTGATAGCGCACCTTAAGTGGTTGCTCGCATCTTCAAGAAGTTTCAGAGGGAGCTATATCCCATTTGATCTTCTCTCGTATTCGCTTTGGGTAATCCCAAGGTAGAATACAAAATAGATCTTGAAAAATAAATTTAACTAGGCCATTCATGCACCTTCTTGGGATTTGCAAATTCTTATGATCTGGGGAGAGGGGTGTGGGTCGGGGTGTCGAACTAAGTCATGATGACCAGATCTTAACTTCAATGAACTTTAACCTAAGCCATAGGGAAAACTTCAAAATGACTAAATGAGTGTCTTTAAAATGTGAGTAGTTTTAAATACTATTTAGATCTTTTACTTTTTCATTTAACTAAGCCAATGGAAACTTAACTAATAATGGATCATAAAATTCTAAGAATATGTATTCAAGAGAATTTTGAAGTCAAAAGAAAATTGCTTTATAATAAAAAGAAGGTTTACCAAATACAACAATTCTCAAGAAAACAAAAGTGTGAAAGGTTTCGGAATAAAAAAAAATAATAATTAAAAAAAAAACTAGTCAACACACTTGAAAAGAAGCTTGAGATGGGCAGAATAATCATAAATTTCAATATAGAGAACTTTTTTATTTCAAAATTATCCTAATAAAAACCTTAGGATATTATATTCAGAGGATTGTTAAGTGACATTGTGATTGTCGATAAATTAGTAATTGATTTAAAGACGTCTCCAAAAAAAAATATTTTCTTAGCACCTGGATAAAAATGACTAGGGTTGCTTAGGCTACGAGTGAAAAGAATTAAAGAAAAGGGGTAGGGAAGATGACTTTTAAGAAGAATGCATCCTAGACTTGATGTATGCAAATCTTTCATTCACTCTTCGTGTGTCAAACTCCAGGTTTGGGCAATGCTCTTATGAGAGATGTTCTCATTTATATTTTTTACCAAAAAAGTTATGTAAGGGAAGTCATATGCTTCTTTTAAAACTGATTTCTAGGTTTTATCCAGGCAAGGTGGAAGACCTTAGGGCGGCCTATACTTGATACTCCTAGTAATCGACTAACAAATTACGTGGCAAGTCGCCAGCCTGCTGAGTGTCTATGCCCTGTCTTTATGTTTTTTTTTTTTTAATTACCGAATTAACCAATTTAAAAATATGGAATGCCTATTTTAAAAATCTAGCCCCATTTGCCTCAACTAGTTTTAACAACATTTCTTCAGATGCTAGTCAAAAAAGTAAATTTAAAATATGTTCCCGTAAAATGCCCCTTCAAACTAATTGAATTTAAACTATGTCACGCTGGTAAAAAATTAAAATTTCTATAGAATAAAATCCAAATGCAGCTAACAATGCACCGATGATGTCAAATATCTGATTTTTATATTTTTGTGCTTGCTTAAAACAATTTGGAGTTCCTTATTTTCAAGAAACGTTTCCTTAACAACAACAAATTCATTTAAGGCAAGGAGTCCAACTTGTGTATTGTTCTGTATATAGTGTTGGGCAAAAGAGAACAACTGCGGTTTACAACAAACAGAGTTGTTGCCATTCAATGCAGAAGGTGGTTCCCAGCCAAGCATAAAGCAAAGCACAATATTCAATAGAAAAATTGCCTTCAAATTTCTTACTAGCCATGGCTCTGACAGCTCCCATTCCTAAAGATGACAGGTTAAACCATTAGTTTGTCCCCCAAATTATTTGTCCATTGTTTACCTCCATAAGTAATAAACAATGCAATTCATTGACAATAAGTAAAATTGCTTCCGGATTCTAGTAATACCACTCATAGATGCTATATGCCCCAAAATTTGCAGTAAAGTCATGAGAGTCGGTAAGAAGGTGGAAGTACAGCGCGGACAACCTTTTAAAACGAGACTGGTGAATGAGCAAGCAAAGAAAATATGATGAAAAGATTTCTGTTCAGATTACCCAAGTTAGCAAAGAAGAGTGCATGGAGTATCTGTTAAGGCATATTAGAATGTACCAGTTAAGTGTTGGGTTGTCATTAACTCATTATCATAAATATCGTTAAAGATCTACTTTAAAGGAATATCTTCTAAAACTTTCCACAGTAGTTGTCTGAAGTGTTATGAATTATAATGCTGTAGGCACCTGTTGAAACCGGCAAGTAAGCATCTATTAAGCTGGTAAGGTTGATAAGGAGACTGAGGTGATGGACACCGCATGCATCTCTGCTCGCGATGTCCGTATGAAATAAGTTTTTAAGGTGATGGTTGGGCGAAAAATAAAGAAAGTTGAAAGTATAATTATGTAAGAATCTCCCACATACTTTTCTCATAAAACTAAGGGTACCAAAGCAGCAAAATATTAAATCCATCTCAAACTGAGTAAGAAAATAATTTCTTAGTTTTTAATACATCAGCCTTATTAAACGTAGGATAGGTGACAGTAGTGGTGGACTACATACTAAATTTGCTAAATGATGGTCAGGGAAGGGAATTTGGCACTTATCATCGAAATTGCTCTATTTATTATATATAGCTCTTTACATACATTTTAAGCCATTAGAATTAATGGATGACGAAAGTCAGTTAATTTTTTTAGAATTCTTCATGTATATTTTAATGAATTCAAAATCTGAGTTATATTTGACTCGTTTGAATCCCGTTGTCTAAGCAAAGCACAATTTCTATCATAAATGCTGCATGTAATTTTATCTCTTAAAGAAAAGCCTTCTTCCATTAATTCTATGGGCATATAAGTATATTTATATTAAGTGTTAAATTTTGCTTAGAAAATGTTTAGAGAAATTTTTAATTTTTTTTTTAATTTTTTGTTCTTATATTTGATGTGATATCGATCTTAGGTCATTTTATCTTCATTGAAATATTATATATATATATATATATATATATA
>NW_018164980.1:472915-484876 GCF_001263595.1 Phalaenopsis equestris | reverse complement strand
TATATATATATATATATATAATAAAGGAGCACCTCATGGCTCCCTATGCGTTAAATAAAGGAAATGGTACAAAAATTTGAGGGGAAGAGGGTCCCCACTAAAGACCAAAACCTAGGGGCCCCTCTTCTCACAGTACAACTCGACACAAGAAAGTCTCCAAAATACAATTCCAAAAACCTACTAGACAAACAAGAGTATACCCAAACAAAAGAAATAAAAACCAAGCAAACAGTAAAGTACAAGAAAAAGTAAAACTACCAATGTAAGTAATGGAACAGATTGACCAAAACAAAGTCCACAACCTTGAGGGAGCAGAGGAAAACAAATTGGAGACAACAGGCAGCAACCAAACAAACTTTCAAAAGGAGAGGCAGAAAAGTGTAGCTGCAAAAGAGATTACAATCCCAGCAAACCATCCAGACCGCAGGGGCAACAGAATCCAAATAGAAGTAGAGAGGGAAATCTCCAGTAAAACCTGCCAAAGAAGAAAAAGCAAGGGGAACCTGCAGCAAGTAGAAAGAAAGAAGCTAGAAAATCAAGCACGGATGTATGGGGAATCCAATTTATCCCCAATCAGATATTTCCTTAGCATACTCGAGGGGAGGTGGCCCACAGAGATCTTTGTGTGGCCACTTTTAGCCAAAAAGATAGCAAGAGCATTACCTTCCCTATAAATGAAGGAATATTGAACCTGCATAGCATGAGTATCAAGAAGTTGTCGAAGTTTGTTTAAGAAATAAAGCAAATTCCAAGGGGGGGACAATGATCTTAGAAAGTATCCTAAAGAGGTCATAGAATCAGTTTCAATGACCACCAAGGGAAATTTGTAAATTAAAGCAAGCTGGACAGTAAACAAAGCTGCCCAACCCTCAGCCTCAATAGGGCTCTGTGCATAAACAGGGGAAGCAAAATAGCACAGTAAGTTTCCTAAAGAGTCTCTGAAGACACCACCCACACTGGCAGAGTTAGGGGACCAGCTTCCATCAATATTTGTCTTAATTATGATTCTTAGTAGCACAGGATAGGGAAATACTGAGGCTTCTAACAGCTTTATAGTAATAAGAGATAATGTAAGAAACGGTGGTGGAGGGGTGAGTGGAAGAATTGGCATACTTATAATCATTCCTGGCCAACTAGATAAATCATAGAACCACTAACGGAAAGGATGCAAGTTTGTTGTTGTAATCCTTGGAAGCTTTTCTGTCCTCTAAGATGCCATCTAAACTGCCTCTGTGAGGCCATCTGACTAGAAAAAATTGACCCAATCTCAGCTAATCAAAATGGGAAAAGGAACATTCAAAAAAGTAATGTGAAAAGGACTCCTTCCCACATCTGCATAGGTAACATCTTGAGGCCAATTTCAATGCTTTTAATTTCAAAATGCCATCAAGAGGAAGCAGGAAAAAGAAATAACGCCAAAGAAAGAAGGAGATAGAGGTAGACATGTAGCTATGTCATATCATCTTTCCCCATTTCCAATATTCAAAAGTATGCATATTAGAGTAAAGCAATTTAGAAATAGAAGCATTAGAAGTAAACATCCAAACAGGTTTTTCAGGCTTATCAGGACATAAGGGGAGTTTAGCAATGGGTTCGGCATTATCGCCCAACAACTCCCTAAGTTTACCCATGTCCCAATGACCATTTTCCCAACAATCAGAGATCAACATATCTCCAGCCAAATTAAATTCTTCCTCACGAAAAGAGGAAAGCCCCCATTGTTCATGGAAAAAAAAAAACTTTTCCCTTTCCAATATCCCAAAATATAAATTTATTAACCACATTTCTAGCCTTCAAAATGGCCTTCCAATTTTGGAATCCCCAATTTTCCTTTGAACCGTAGAGGGGTGTTAATGAGAGCAATACTTGTGTTGCAAAAATTGGGCCCAAAGGGAAGAGCCCTGCCTAAATTTAAACAACAGCTTACACGTGTTAATATCAAGTATATGTTGCAAATTTTTGAAACCCAAACCTCCAGAGAGCCGAGGTTTACAGCCTTTGTGCCAGTGTGTCCAAGTTTTGGAGGAACCATCTCCAGCCCAAAGAAACTTGTTAAAAAGGTATTCTAATTCTTTTTGTGTACTCTTTTTCATATAAATAACTTGCATAGTGTATAAAGATAGTGAGTGTAGAACACTTTGTAACAAGGTCAACCTCCCCCCAAATGAAAGAAAAACATTCCTCCAATCATGAATGTGAGACTTGATTTTGTCAATTACAGCATCAAATTGTGTTTTTTTTCTCCTTCCATGAACGAGATTAACACCAAGGTACAGAAGAGGCAGAGATGCTTTAGAGAAAGCAGTAAAAGAGGTGGCCCAAGTAGTAATAGCAGAAGCAATCGAGTTACCAAAATAAAGATGGCATTTGTTATTGTTAAACAAAAGACTAGAGTTTTGCTGAAAGATGTTAAGGTACTTTACCAAAGTTTTAAGAGAGGGTCTAGAAACATTGGTAAAAATGATAGCATCGTCAGCATAGGCTAAGTGACTGACTAAAACCTTGGATTTATGCCTGAAATGAACATGGGGGGTGTTTTTCCTGCATAAAACTTATGAGGCGTGAAAAATAATCAAAAGCCATAATGAAAATCGTAGGAGAGAACGGGTCTCCTTGCTTGATGCCTCTATGAGCAGAGAAAAAACCATAAGGATTGTCGTTAACTAAGATACTATAAAAATTATTTTCCAGCCAGCATTTAATCAAACTGCAAAACCTAGCCTCAAAGCCTTTGGCTTTCAAAATGCTGAGAATAAACTCTCAATTACTTGTATCAAAAGATTTTTTCAAATCAAGTTTGACAATCAAGTTGCCACCTCTACACTTCCTATCTAGATCCTTTAGCAATTCTTGTGCAAGAAGTATATTATCAAAAATTTCCCTCCCATGAACGAAGGTTGATTGTTGATGGGAGATGAGTTTCGTGAGGTGAGGTTTGAGTCTAGAGACACTCAGCTTGCTGATAACCTAAGAGATAATGAAAGTAAGAGATATAGGTCGAAAGTTTTCCTAGCTATTTTTAACAGTAGTTTTAGGTATGAGCACAATTAAAGAGGAGGAGAAGAACTTCTCAGGGGTATGCCCCATAAAAAAACTTTGAATGACAGCAACAACCTCCTTGTGAATAATATCCCAACAGTATATGTAAAGGAATGAAATGAAACCATCAGGGCCAGGAGCCTTATTCGCATTAATGTTTTTGAAAGAATTGAAGATCTCCTGTTCAGTAGGAATGTCAATAAGGGACAAGCCAGCCACATAGTCTCTGTCTTTGTCGAAAAATGCATTATTGATAGGAGTAACCTGTGAAGTAGAAGCAAACAGATCAGTGAAATATTGAACAGCACTATTACCTATCTCGCCTTCATCTGTGGTGAAATCCCCATTAGAGTTTTTGATCTTGAGAATGGAATTTATATTTCTAGAGAATGATTCATATTGAGGACATGGTTATGAAAATATTGAAATGGACTCTAGATTTTGATCCTAAATCAGAACCTCCTATTATCCCTGTCTGGATTTGGTTTCCTGGTTTAAAGCTCCATCTGTTTAATCACGAAATTTTATTCTCTTTTGCCGCAGCCTATGGGAAACCATTGCAAATGGACACTCCTACTTTCACTCTTACTAGGCCTTCTAAAGCAAGGGTTTTGGTTGAGCGTGACATCTCCCAACCCTTTTGTGATGAGATTTGGATTGGGTCGCAGCACCACGGCTATTGGCAACCTATGGAGATTGAAAGATATCCTCACTACTGTTCACATTGTTGTATGTTTGGGCATCCTATATATATATTATATATTTATATATATATATGTGTGTGTGTGTGTGTTTGTGTGTGTGTGTGTGTGTGTGTGTGTGTGTGTGTGTGTGTGTGTCATGTGATTTACATGCAATGATATATGGACTAATGGAAAATAATGAATGTCATGTGAATGAAAATTTTGCAACATCCCTCTTGAAGTATCTTAATAATCACATAGTATTAATGTGTTGATAGCAATGAGCATATGTTCAACGCATACTCACTATCCATCATCATCAATTCACTAGAGATTGTTAATTGACATACATGACAATCTTATTATTTTTAAAAGAATTATAGTTTGCTGATTTTTTTTTTTTTGTAATTAACAATTGGTTTTAAATTATTTTATGTTTTTTATATATCTTTATTACAGTGTTAGTCACCAAAAAATTATGGAGACTAAAGAAGGATTATTAAACCCCTCAAAATGTTTCTATAAGACGATAAACCCTAACGATCAAAAGTACAGGTTAAGAATAGGAACAAATGAAAAGCCCTATTTTTTTCCTTTGAATGGTTAAAAATCAATTGAAGATCAATAAAATCTTATGTGTTGATTAGTCCTAGATGAGTTGTTGAAACTAAGTGTTGTAGAGTTAGTTTGTTGCAAGATATTAATTTCTAATATACGATAAAATATAAATGGGGAAAAAAAGATTGATTTTTTGCTAGATAATATTAATCTTAAATAAATATGTTGAGGCTAGAAGCAAATAACGTTTTCTTCATTTGATATCAATCTAACTAGCTAGCCAATGATATATACGGAAGAGCAAGTAAATAATTTTTTTCGCTATTACGAACCTCAAGGAGGAGGAGCTTCTAGAATTGCATGAAGAATTTATGATGACGTACAAATATTATATAGGTGAAATTTCAATGAATTAATGCAATTTAAGACAACTTCCTGTAGTCCTTCTATGAGATGGAGGTTTCCAATCTGTAGATTTTCAGCAATGATCAAATGGGACGCGGCCTCCAAAATTATATCATATGCAAATAACGGTCAATATTAATTAAATATACATAAACAAAGAAAAATTAGATAGAAGAATCTCATTTGAATGTGCTGCTCATGAGTTAGCTATCACTGACATGGATGTGTGGGTCAATGTCCGCCTTGAGGGCATGTTCATTATGCCATGGTGCGCATTGACATGGATGTCGACATCCACCCTCAGCTTTTAAATCTGAAATAAAAAGAAAGTATTCATATAGCAGCAAGCCATAAAGAATGCACAAATGAAAGCTCAAGTTATTAAACAATTTACTTAAAATTATTTGGATTAGAATGGAAGGATGACCTATATATTATGTCCAACAATGCTGGATAAACATCTAGTCTTACTAGGCCTGCCAGCAGAACATCTCCTTATGATGAATTTTTATCCAAAATTTGAATAACATTATACACAAGCTACATCAGCTTTACGTCTAAAGTTTTGATGGAGACAATTCAAGTATTTTAGCACTTGGATTTAGACATTATATATATGGAAACAAAATAGATGATATATTTGTGTTTTATAACTGTGCAACTCCCTATAGCTATTGCTATGGATTAACTCAATTTGAAATGATCTACAAGTAAAATTGAAAACTTGTTTCTAGTTTATTGCTATATAGTATTGATAGGCACATTGATTTAAAACAGGACTATAATAGATTCACCAAGAGGTGAGCATTTGGTCAGCTTAGATGAATATGTTTTCCAATTTGTGAAGCCGATTACATCCAAATGTCAAAAAGTTGAACCGAATTTAATATTGTTGGAACAGTTCGATTATGAACAAATCAAAATTTAGTTATTAGTTGGAGTCCTGCCCTGAACAAATATCAAGAATAATATAAATTTAATTTCACGATCCTCTATTTGATTATTTTGATATTTCAATTTGTTTATTTGTTCAGTTAAATGGAAAGTAGTGGATATTGAGGTTTTCAAAACCCAAAAATGAAGTGCATTTTTAAAATGAAACTGAATCAAGAAATAATATAAATTTTAAAAATTGGGGACTCACATCAAGTGAATAGGCAGACTATAAATATATACAACACAGATTAAACATGTGTTGCCGATTTGACCAGTGACAGAAGTCCTTGTAAAATAAAAAAAAAATGATATTTTTGTGTTAAAAACTTGGCAATGTGTTTTAAAATTACATTTTTGCAATGCAAGTTAAATATTGTTCATTTAACCGTGCAAATTACCAGAGACCAGTAGGAAAAGAGGTGACACAAGTTTGGGGCGGGGCGGGGAAGCTGGTCCCACTGTTCGGGTCCTCGGGGAACATTTGGGCCCACATCTGCCCTTACCTTTCTCAATATAGTTCAGCATTAAATTGCCTTTCGCAGTAGTCCCTCACACATACACACAGTGACGGTACCCTCCTCCAACTCTCTTCTATCTATTCCTTGTTTCTCCATCATCCATCCATCCATTGTTCTAACTCTTACTGCTTGCCTATTCCTTAATTAGCCTGATCAGCAGTGCAGAGGGAAGAGAGAGATGTCCAGCCCTAGGAGCAACGCCAGGCCGATCACTGACGATGAGATCAGCGAGCTCATCTCCAAGCTCCAATCTCTTCTACCCGAGTCTCGCCGGCGCCGCAACACCACTAGGGTTTGTGTATATTCACCTAAAACTCTCTGTCATCTCATGTTGTAGGCTGCATGCAATTTACCAAATATGTATAATAATTGTTGAATAATTAATTAATATATGAATACTCGGCCGCGCCTGGCAAATTCGTTAAACTGATACTAGCTAGCTTTTGTTGATAAACGCGCGCAGGCATCGGCATCGAAGCTGTTGAAAGAGACGTGCAGCTACATAAGAAGCCTTCATCGGGAAATCGACGACCTCAGCGAGCGGCTGTCGGAGCTCATGGCAACTATGGACAGCAACAGCGCTCAGGCACAGATTATTAGGAGCCTGCTCGCATCTTCATCATAACTCTTTTTCTTGCTCCCCTCAATGATATAATTATTAAATAATCCCTACGTATCTATTTCTCTTCGAATTTTTTTTTTGTAGGGAAGATGGAGAGACTAAATCTATGAACTTCTAAACTATTATTTTTTATTCTAGAAAAACATGTGTTTTGATTCTTCTGATTAAAAATTCAAGAGAAGCCTCCTTTGATGCAAATATTCTAGAATCTTCTACTGAAGAATTAATAGACCCTTCTAGAATATTGAAGAAATAAGCTTATCACTCTTCTTGATGCAAATTTCAATTATTCCAATTATATTGCGTGACAGTTTAAACTTTTCTTTTGGAATTGCCTTTGTGAATATTTCTGCTAATTGTTTTTCAGTCTTGCAGTGCTTTGAGTTTAATTTTCTAATTCGTCTCAATTTTTCTAATAAAATAATATTTGATGCCAATATATTTCGTTCTTCCATGAAATAAAGGATTTTTTTACTCCGAATGGAGACTCTCACCTCATCAATAAGTTGGTTGGCTTATGCTACATTCTGTGTGGAAGTGAGTCCAAAATCTGATTTACCCACTCAACGCCCCCATTATAGTTGGTATAGTTGTTTTATTGTCATAATAGACTTTTCTAGCTCCTTTATCTATCTCGCCCCATATCTTTTAGTATGGATTTTAGTCATATAGCTTTTTTTGTAGTTGTGGTTGCTACAATATATTCATCTTCAGTTGATGATTCTGCAACAGTGCTTGCTTTTTTTATGCCCAAGAAAATATTCATGAATTTGGTGTGAATGCATATCCTAAGGTGTACTTCATGCCATCCACTGATCCTTCCAAATCACTATCAGTATATCCGACTAGCCTTGAATTAGGAATGTATTCATATGAAATGTCATAGTTCTTCATTACTTGTAGATATCTAAGAACTCTTAATTGTTCTCGATGAACTTAGCTTGGACTTTGCATAAATCTTTGGAGCAGACTTGTTGCATACATGATATTTGGTCTTGTAATTATTAGATAAAGTAAGCTCCGAATGAGACTTCTATAAAATGTGTTGTCATTCTTTAGTGTATTATCATGTTTCATAAGTTACTTGTTTTCTTGTAGGGTAGTTATTATCTTGTAATTGTTCATCTTAAACTTTTTTAAAGATTTTCTATAAATATCTATTGTGAAATATATATATCTTGATCTCACTTCTGTGTAGGTTAAGTACTATAGCTGAAGAAAATTTATTTTTATATTTAACTTACACATTTTGTTTCTTGTGAAATATGAACATAACAAATACAACCGAAGAGACTTAGATGTTCTATAGATGGCCTCTTTCAATTCCAAGCTTCAATTGGTATCTTGTATTTCACTGCTTTAGTTGGAAATCTATTTAATAGATAGACTAGATTAAAAACTTTTTTGAAGGCTCATATACAACAACATAGTTCTTATTGTTTGTATTATAGTTTTGTTCTTCCTTTCGGAAACTCTATTTTGCTCTAGTGCATATACAACTATCAGTTGTCATTCAACATCTTTTTCTTCGTAAAACTTGTCGAACTTATTGGGGGTAGAATCCTCACCAATATCACTTCTTAATGTCTTCAAATAATTTTCACTTTATTTTTAAACATAAATCTTAACTTTTTTAAAATATCAAATATTTATGATTGTTGTCGTAAGAATTAGACTCATATCATACTTGTGTGGTCATCAATGAAAATGATGAAGTATTTATTTTACTCTAGTGATGGAGTATGCATTGGTCCACAAATGTTAGCGTGAATAAGTTCATATGGATCATTAACTCTTCATGATTCATCTGATGGAAATGGTTGTTGATGTTGTTTACCGAACAAGCATCCTTCATAGACATCATTGATTTCCTTTATTATAAGGAGACCTCTTATTATGTCTTTTTTGGTGTAGAATCTTCAGCCCATGCATGGGAGTTGAAGTGCCCAAGTTGCTTGTGCCATAGACATGACTTATATATTTGTCTTCATGGTTACATTATTTATGTATTTCCACTAATAAGAAAGCACATGTTTTCTTTCATCTTGATCTTTTGTAATTTCAAGAGATTTTTCTTGCTTATTATACATTGTGCAAGCATCTCTCTGATCAAAATTTAGAGAGTATCATTTCTCAATCATTTGACCCACGTTGAGTAGATTTTGATTTATGTTTGGGACTAAGATTACATAATTGATGTATCTCTTCTCATATCTTATGTTAATAGCTATGGTGTCTCTCTTCCTATTGCCTCCATAAAATCACAATTTCCTTTTTTGACTTTCGTCTTGATTTTTCTTAAGGGAACAATATATTTCTTTATTTTTTGTCAAGTGATTACCATAACCAATATTTAGATACGATGTATCTTTCCTCTTTTCTAATGCAATTTAACAAGCATAGAAGAGATTTATATTTTCACATTTTCCCTTCTGAAAAATTGCCTTTCTGAATTTTCTTTAATCAGCAAATATTTTCTATGTGCTCAAGATTTTTACAATTTTGATATTGTGGTTTTACTCTAAACCAATACTCTTTGTTTAAATCGTGCTTTTTTGCAAATGCCACATTGAAGATATTTTTGCAACATTTTTCTTGATTATTTTTAGTTTTAAAATTTTCTTGTGAATTTCTCCCACTTTCATTTGCTTCATAAGATCACAGATTTTTTTTAAATTGAATGCATTTTCTTTGGTATTCTCACTTCTCTTATTCAATCTTTTTTCATATACTTCAAGACAGCTCATTAATTATGTTGATAATAAAGTTTATATATCTCTTGATTCTTTAATAGCATAAATTATTATATCACATTTTTCTGAATAAGAAATTAGTATCTTTTTTACTATTTTCTTGTCAAAAATGGTTGTTTCATAGGCTCTCATTTGATTAAATATTTTCTTTATCTTGGAATAGTAATCTTTTGTTGTCGTTTTTTTTTTTATTTTAAGATTCTGAAAATCTCTTTAATGTTTCTATAATTTAATGAAGTGTATCTTCTTAGATCCTTGAAACTCCTCCAATAATGTGTTCTATGTTGTTTTACAATTAATGCACCGAAGATTTGAGAAAAGATGTCATTTAACATTCTCTGTTAAGAAACAAAAAAACTTGAGAGCCTTTTTGTTAATTTTCTCCAAATATCTTCATTAAAGTAACTTTAAGAACATTGAATTCTTCGTTAATGATCTTCCAAATTTTGTGAGTGAAAATAGTTCTTCATTTTAATGTACCAAAGGTCATAATTTTCTCCATTGAAGATTAGAATCGAGACAGATAAGTGTTTCAGGTCGGCAATTGTAAATATATTGATACAACACCCAATCAAATAATTCAACAAAGCTCCAATATATTTATTGGAATTTTTTTAAGAGAATAGGGAGAATTTTTTTACTAAATCTTACTGAATAATTTTTGGCTTGCATGACAACAACATATTTATGTCTATTTTTAGAAATGTGAGACTAAATTTAGAAATTTCTAAACTCTTTCATTTCCCTCTGGAAACGAAGGATATAAAAGCACAGGCTCTCATTTGGTCCCTACTTCATTTGTCACAGAGCCCACGTGCTCTTCTTTGGTGCTCGGGCGCTTGAAAACTATGCTAAGAAATGCCTTTGGAGATCTTAATAAATTTTGATGCTTCCGGCCAAGAGTGAATGGAATCACTTCAAGGCTAATGAACTAAGAGTGGTAAAGAACAATCTGCACTTGAAAGCATTTGAGACCTTTAGCAGGCACATTGAAGATTCGAGTGAGGTGATCTGTTCATTGGGATCTAACCGCCCCTGATAGGCATTCGACACTGGAAGCTTAAACTTTTCTTGGAGTTCAATTCCAAAAACATAAATGAAGAAAGGATTCTCCGACTTGAATGGTCTTACTTTGCGCCCGAGTCATTGCTTCTCCACCTGTGCTGATCTTACGTTGTCTTTTACTGTGAGTCATTGGCTCTCTTAGGGTCATTGTTCAATCTTCTGTTGTTGTACGTCGATGTGGCCTCCTACAGCAGGTTCTGCTCTTGGTGGACCCGACCTCTTGCTTGGGCTGCGACGGTTCTTAGGAACTCCACGTTCTGACTCGATACCCGATCCATGATATGAGTTCTCATCTCTTGCATTCCTCTATGTCTTCTCGTGTTGGTTCTACGTTGGCTATTGCTCTTTGGCCACCCTCTTCTCTCTATGATAGTTGTGCTCCTCTTCTTGTCGGTGATATGACTTCATACTCATCGTACCTTCTAGGATGTGAATCCAAAATTATCTGGGAGACACAACTAAGGAATAGAGAGCAAAGGGGGGAGAGTAAAAGCATAGTAAATTGTTTGTATGATTTCATTTTATACAAACAATGGGCCCTTTATTCATAGTATAGAATAAAGGCATAGTATAGAACAGTAAATTTGATTAGTTTTTATTCATGAAATGGGCCCTTAATTATAGGAATTGGGGATTTATGATTTCATTTTATACCCCTAGTATACATAGATGTGGCGGGGGTGTTCTAGTTAGCACATGAATATTGGTCTGGGAGCCTGGTGAGCTCCCGGCCGGACAGGGTCGGGTTCTTAAGACGGCGTTTGGTCGGACAAAGACGAGTGTCTATGACAACCTCCTGCCTAGGACCTATATCCGATTTGGCTATTTGTTGAGTTTGTCCTGCACTGTTGAACGGTGTCGGGAGCCTATGACAGCCTCTCGCATGGCTTCATTTTGGACGTGTGATTGTTCAGTAGGGGCCTGGAGTAAATTGTTGATTTGGCTATTTGCTGAGAGTTTATCCCTGCATAGATGGGCGGAAAGGAATTTCGAGGCGAGGCGATTCACTTCGCTCATTTGACCAAACTAGAAAAAGGTGTTGAATTCATCTAGATGGGACTTGTGCTGGTAGAAGAAAGTGGTAGAATTACATCTATGGAGGAAATGCTTTCCTCCCGTCAATGGGAGGCGGTTGGTTAGGCATGGAGTATAGAATTTTTGGTGGCGGCCCCCCATGATGCTACGCTGCCTCCGGTCTTGGGATTTTTTAGAGATTCGAGAGAGAGAGAGAGATTAAGAAATGTAATTAGGATTATTAATTAATTAATCGGGGAAGTTGAGTAGAAATGATTTAAAGATGCGATGTATTTTGTACTTTTCCCATTCACGACTACGCTTAGACGATGTAAGCGGTTTAGAAGCTTCGAATATATATATATATA
>NW_018164980.1:436324-472860 GCF_001263595.1 Phalaenopsis equestris | reverse complement strand
CACACACACACACACACACACACACACACACACAGATATAAACCATTTCAACTAGAAATTGGCTCTTATATATTTATTCAGATGTTGAGTAACACAAAGAAGCTTTTAGACCAAGTAAATGAAATAAAAATACTAATAATTGAAATCTCTCGTAATTCACAGGTACCTAACGCCTACAAATGAAAAAATAATAATTAAGGACACTAATAGGTTCAACAAAATTAAAGCTTTTGTCTTCCTTTAACACATCATCTGCTCAACAAAAAAAAAAAAAAAAAAAAACCTTTTTTATTATTATCTAAATTAAATTCTAAAATAACTTTAGAAAACAAATTTTTTTCTTTTGTGTTATTCCACAAAAATTAAGATGCTAAATTTATGTGAAATTGAGTTGATCAAATATAAGATTGATGAAATAAATTAAGTATGAGTCAAAAAAAATTCGTTGGCATGCCATTACCAATTAATGAAATTGTGAATTGATGACGTCAATGATAAACTGTTTTTCTCTTTAGTAAAGCTTTTTTGAATGCCACAGCAGACAGATTTAAAGTTTAATAAACCTTTCTTGAATACCACCATGGCTAATAGGTGAATATATATATATATATATATATATATTAACGGCAGATGTTCTATCTTTATTTGAATAACCATTTTATAAATATTAAAGTGCCTCAGGCCCTCAAGAACATCAAAATTAAGCAATATTGAACTCATCAGATCAATAGATCCCGCTTATTGACAGAAATATTTTAGTTATGAGCATACATGATTTGAAAATTTGCTGTCATGAAGCGGAGAGAAAAGCAGAAGTAAAATTGTATTCATGAGGACATTTCGAGCCAAAGAATATGGCACAGTAAAACGTTAATTTTTGCTTTTCTTTTTTACTTAGTATGGGGACGGAAGGTGAATAAAGATGATTGTTCCCAGTGGGGTTGCACAGAAGATGTTGAGGGTCAGCATCGGTGGTCCCGTCACGGGGTGCCGCTTAAATCGTGTCATGAATTTGGCCGATCTAATTGCCAGCGGTCTTCAAGGACGTCAAATGCGCCGACAGTCTACATTAATATTGGACAGGGCCCGCAATTCATTGGGTCAGTTCAACGTTGCTGTCCGCATCCCACTATCACCTAAAATTTTTTTCTCCATAGTTTTACATGTGGCGTAGAATATTTTTGAATTATTTTCAGATTATTTTTGAATTATTTTCAATAATTTTGAAATAATTCAAAAATAATCCAGAAATAACTCGCGGTCTTTATTTATGGGTTATTTCGGGATTATTGAAAATAATTAGAAATAACCTGAAAATAACTCAGGAATAACATGCTCCGCACGTAGAGGTACGTCAGGTGTGGATAGAAAATGTGCGCACCTAACAGTTTTTGTCCGGCTCGTCGCTAAATTAGCGAGCAGAATATAAACAGATATTAGATGGACTCATTTTGATGTGAAATATTACTCATCAATTATATATATATATATATTATAATTGGGTGCAAGGCTATAAAAATATATAATCAAATAAAAATATTAATTAAGAAAATATAATAAATATTATTAAATTAGATTCAAATGATGTTTTAATATAAACAATAATTTTTAAATCTTGTCTCAACCCTTAACACCTTATGACTACGTGATTAGGGTTGACAAAACAACTCTTTATTCGTGAACAGCTCGTGTTCGGCTTGCTAAACAAACAATCCGAACACAAACTCATTTTTTAAGCTCGAAATTTAAACGACCTGAGCCTGGGCTCGCCTGTGTTCGATACGTTTACACCCCTACTCCCACCACATATTAACCATCTTGTCCCGAATCCAATCCTAATTTCAGACGGTAATAAGTACAACTGTTATATAATTTTTTTAGCTAAAAACCATTAAACTTATCTTATTTATAAAATGATCACTCACTCAAAATAATAATGATGCAAAAATCTAATAAATACATATCTTTGTAAGTTTGTTCATTTATAATAAAAATATTATATAGATTAAAAGTAATATTGTGAAAATTTAGATATTTTACTGAGAATTTTATGATGGCCAAGAATTTAATGTTCTGTACAAAAATGTCCCCCATTTTATTGTTTTTGTCCTTTACTATGCTGTAAAGTAGGCGATTCATTTGAGCTAGGTGCCAGATATGAAAATACATAAGAATTATGTGCTATTTTAGTAAATTTTCCTTTAATATTTTACAGAGAATTTGATGAATGGCTAAGATTTTAAAATAAATTATAAAATCTTGGCCTTTAACACACGGTTGCGGGTCAAATCTCTTAAAATCTTCCCCTCTAAAAATAAAATTAAGAAAAAAAATGTGTGGCCGATAGGATAATATGAGATAGATGGTTATTGTATTAAGTTCATAAGTATGGTTAATTAGTTAATTAGAATTAATGAAACTAGTTACTCGTTCTTCTCCCATCCTAATTTTCTAGAGTTGTTATCTTTGAATTGTCTTTCATTTTACTCGGCTTTCTCTTCTCTATTCCTCTCCCACCAATGTTTTGGAGTTGTCCACCTCTAATTGTTGAATATAACTGTTCAAGAAATGAGTTCGAATCAATTGTTGCTCTTGTTGATTTACTCTTATTTCTATCATCATCTTCCATAGTACTACAAGCATCTTCTCCAATCTTCATGAAACACCAAGAATTATTAGTTCTTCTCAGAGCCCTGCAAGAAATTAGTTTGTGTTCTCCCCTCTAGGGTTTCAATCTCGAATCATCGTCTTCCTTTACCGCAATTCAGTAATTTGAGATCCGAACATGATAGTTATTGCTTCTGTTGTGGATTAATCATCTGAGTTTATTTAATTCCTTTTTATGGAATCCAAGGACAAAACTCATGAAGGTCATGATGTTTCGAAGAAGCCTTTTGGACTTCAATATGGATTTATCTGCAAAAAGAGTTGAAGCACTGAGTCCTCATATACCATTATGAGAGTGTTATGTGACTCAAGTGTTTCCTGAGTATGTGGATCATAATATGAGAAAGTGATAGCGAGTTCGCTGCAATGATGGAAGAACGATGACAAGGGCTGCGAGATAGAGATCTTGATAAATTAGCACAAATGGTGATGGTCACTAGGCAATAATAATCTAATAATAATAGTAGTGATAGCCAAATGATAGTGATATGATGTTGGTGATTCTACAAATAGAGTTAACTGTGACAATGGCATCTACAGACACTAGTGATCTGACAGCAACTGTGATAGTGGTTAAGCAACGATGGCGGTAGAAATGTCATTAGCCACCTGACTGTGATATGAAGGCTAGTAGGTGATGAAGGTCCAACTACAATGAGGGTAAGAAGATAGTGACCCGGTGAAGGAAGTGCCCGATGCAGGAAGTAGTGGTGTGGTGATGGTTGCAACGACTGCAGTGTAGGTGGAGCTACAATAGTCTAGCAAAAATGGATGTGGCTTTGTGACGTCGACGTGGTGAAAATGGTCTAGTGACGACAAGGGCTCGGAGAAAGTAACTAGAGAATGACAGTAGTGGCTACAATAGCCTCTTTTTATAGGTGATGGTGGTTCAACAACTTTAAGGGTATCTGAAGGCGTCGACTGGATAACAGTGGTTTGTCGGTGGTGGTGGCCAGGCGATAGTGATTTATGACGACATTGGTGGTCCGATAACGGTGCTGGAAACCTATTGATGATGATGGTCAGAAGAGGTTGATCTAGCTACAGAAGCAACTCGATGAAGGTGGTTCGGCCATATAGCGATCGTGAGATGGTGTTCCAGTGACAAACAACTCTAGTGTACTGCAACGAAAGCTAAGACCGGGCGATGATGTTCTGGCAATAATGGCGACCTACAACTATGGTATGAAACCATGGTGGAGGTCCGGTGTCGATGGCCAAACACGGTGGTGGTGGCTCAGTGTCGATCGAATGAAAGTGGTTCGGTGGCTACGTAGGCCTGTGACAGTGGTTCGGCAGCGATGGAGCTCGAGAATCCTTAGGCGCTTGGAGCTTCCTTCAATCTTCTTATCCAAGTCCAACACCCTTCAAAATAGAAATATTGCATGAATTCTAGTGATTCCATTGAATTGCCCATAATGACTCTTTTGTTCAGATGTAATTTTATGATTATTTGAATCCTTAATTACTCAATGATATCATAATGAATGATCTTACGCTCGTTGGATTTAACTCATCGAGACACTCGATTTAATTACAAGTTTGGAAGATTTGCAGGCCTAAAGTATTTTCCAAAACTTTTGTCTATGTTTTAAGTGCATGATTTGGGGCCAATTGACTCAGGTAGGATCAATTTTTATGTTATATAGTTTGTGACTAAGACATTTCACTAAACATAAATTTGAGTGTGTATAATTTTTAATTTACTTTTTGAAATATTTTGTCCCAATGTGTGTCGAGATTAGTGCTTGATCAAGGGAGTTTCTTAGGACTTATCAACCCTAAATCTTAAAAGTAATGTAATTCACTTTCAAAAAACTGAAAATTAAAATACATATAAAAAAGGTGAAGTGAGGATAGAAGTACTTGTAGAGAGAAGCTTTCTGAGGAGAAGAGCGGGGAAGCAGAAGATTGAAGGGGCAGTTGTACTTTGGGCTGTGAATTTAACTCTATGATCGTTAATCACTCGAAAATAAATTCAAAATTTGGCTCGTATCAAGGTCGGATCGTAATGAACGAGTCGAGTTGTGAGTCGAAAACTATCGATTAAATTTTTTTCGAACCAATTTCAAGTTGATTTCGAGCTGGAACGGATCCAAATAACTTAAATTAAGCAGTTAGTTTCAATTTTGAGTCGGATTGAGCCGATTCAGAGCTAAACAGATCCAAATAACTCAATTTAAGCTAACTCGTATTGATTTCAAGTCAGATCGAGCTTGATTCAATTTCTAGCCGGCTTAGATCGAAATCAAATAGCCACACTTTAAGCCTATCCGAGTTGATTTTGAACAGACCTCAATTCGACTTGAAATTCGATCGTCAACAGCCTTAGGTGGCTAAAAGAAATGAGTAAAATCGAATGCTCTTACAAAACTAAGTCTTAGGGCACAATTTGATATTTCTTTTGGAAAAATTTTTTGGGATTCAAATAATTCCAAAATTATTAAATTATTTTCATAATTATAATAAATTTAAAATTATTTTACTTACGTTTAAAAAAAATTAATTATTTTGAAATCTTTCTTATGAAAATTTTATTCAAATATTATTAGCCATTTTTTAGTTTTAATAAACATTTTTTATGATGAACTTTGATGAAGTTAAACAATAAATGTTGACTTAAATAAATAAATAAACTAAGACATTAGACGCGTAATTACATATTTTTTTAGTACAAATTTTAGTATGCGTTTTGATAAATATCAATACCTTGTCGGTTTTTTTCCGTATTAATTTACGAGATGCAGCTTGCGCGATGCACACATTGTCAAGCTTGTAAGCTGCACGGAAAGTCTCCTGCTATATACTAATACAAAATATGTTTAAAGATTGAATTGCCACAAAATAGAAAAAGAATTAATGAATCTTTTTATTTATTTATTATGAGTCATGCTGTTACAACATTATATTAAATTTAATAATTTTAAATTTATCAAATATTTTAATTCTTACAATATTTAGCAAGTACTTCTAAAATTATAATTTTTGAATAAAAATTGTTATCAAAAAACATTTTAGTCTAAATGAGAATAATTAATATTTAAGAATTGAGTGAATCAGCTACTAAAGAGAATGATATTCTTTTATTACTTGATCTGCTGAAAATTGGCATCATCAACCAACCACATACCTCTCATTTCTTGTGCATTTCCAAATCTTTCTTATCAAAAAACATATCATTATTTTAACTTTTAAAAAGTGAAATACCAGTTCTCATAAATAAATAAGATTTTCCATATATATATATATATATATATATATATATATAAATTGAGGTTTAAGTGTAAGTTATGTAAATGAATAATAATTGAGTGGTGTGTAAATCGTCTTTGGTTTAAATAAGCTCAATATGAGATTTGAGCTCATGTATTCGTCGATTGAAGCTAATAAATTGATGTTAAAACAAAAAACATAAATCCCGTGCAAGGTATTTAATAATAATAAAGTCAAATCTCATAATAGCTTGATATATAATGCATAGAGTTGTTTCTGAAAACTAACCAGCGCTTAAAAAAAGTTTAAAAAATATGGTTATAATAACCAAATAAAGAGAAAAAAAATGAAAATGCTGCAACTCGTAATAAGACTATCTATTTAAGAGCAACGATTTGAAAACTGAGCAGTGCCTGATATAATATAATAGATATAACTAGCAGAGGTTCACAGGCATTAAAATTAGAATCAGTTATTAAAAAAAAGGCTGAAGTACCACTGATCATGAACATCGAAATTCATGCAATCTAAACATTCAGACGTATTCGTACTTTAAGATTAAAAAGTTTAAAAGAATCCCAAATTCATTTCACGGCAAAACGAAAACAGATTGCAAAAACGCTTAATAAATTCAAGTTTAATTTCTTAAAAAAGTAATGGTATCTCGTCCATTGGTTAATAAAAAAAAAGAGAAAAATGGAAGAGATTAATCTTCATCTTCCTCATCCCCATCACCTCCAGCTGCCTTCTTGGCTGCAGCCCTCTGGTTCTTCCGCTTGACTCTTCCAGGGCGGCCACCACCAAAGGGACTGGTGAGTGAAAAATCGATGTGCTTAGCTGAATCCACCCTCACCATGAAAGATGGAATATTCACAACTTGTCTACCCACCCTACCAACAAACCATCCAGAATTACTCGTTAGGCATCATGCATACAAACAAAATAATGTTGTAAAAATATCTCTAGGAACATAGTCTATACGACCGACTCTTCAAGTTTCTAAAAAATCAGGGGTGACTTTATCCGATAAACCAGACAGTGCAGAATTACAACTAAACATTAGCAAACTAAATAGTTAAAGAATCAGAAAAGTTTAAAGGATCCCATAATCCTCATGACTGAACTGAGAGGTCTGGATTAATCGTCAAACAAACAAAACAGACTTTCAAAAAAAAAAAAAAACCTTGTCAACCTTTTTCATTAAACAATTCAGTTTTCATTCTCAATATACAAGCAAATTCCATGCCAGACATTCACAAACTGCAAGAACTTAAGAAAGAAACACAACACATGACTTGGGACAATACTTAAACGAAAGATCAATCCCAAGTCCACATATTAGATATATCGGACAAGAAAAGCTCATAATTATCCAACAAGAAGTATTACTTGATCGGAAAAAGAAAAAGGATATTTATTCAAATGCCACTAAAATCTACCCGAGTCACAGGCGCTACCATTCCAGAAAAAAATGAACCAGAAGAACAAATTTATTTACACGTGCAAACATCAAAGTGTGGAGAATTTGACAGAAGCAAAAACTATGGCCAAGACCACCTTATTAATTTTAATTGATTGGCAATTTCAATAATGGACAACGCGGTGTTAGTTTGTAAACAATCACTAAATTAGAAGGTCTGTCTGAAATTACCACAAAATTTGAGGCTTTTTTTGTACTATATGCTTGGAACAAATTTGGGTGATGACACCCTCAAAAATAAAAAAAATAAAAAAAAAGACTTCTCTTGAACTACAAGAATAACTAATTTAAAAGATTACATTCTGATAAAATATATAAACAAAAAAAAGACCATTTCACATGTGGCACAAGAGCGGAAACGCCTCAGTCAGACTTATTGCATCAAGCAGCAATACAATCGGAATAGCAAGTTGTTTAAGCTACATTAAATTTATCTGCTACGTTTATTCTTTTTTTATTAAAAAAAAGTGAGTCGTGAAAAAACATCAATGCAAAACATAAAAAAATACAAACTCTATAATGTTCTGACATAAACCTATAAATCATTCTAACACTGATTATGCATGCACATCACAGGTTTTACTCATAGTTGATAAACAATATAGAATCCATGTTAAGAACAGTAAACTCAAGCTGAAACTATCAAATAAAATAAATATTAAAGAAATCAACACAGAATGAAAGACTAAACTAGCATATACATGAAAAACAAAAAGAAAGGCTATAATACTGTAGAAAAAGAAAAGAAAACGGAGAAATTAATAAAAAAAATTCAAAATACCTTATGTTTTACTCAAGAAAGAATTCAGGTCCAAAATAAAGCCAACACCTCATATAATACAACAAGGAATTACAGATTCATTAGATCGGTAAGGATACAGATGACGATAACTAGGGCTGTAAATGAACCAATGCATTCGATGAACAACTCGAACTAGGCTCAATTAAGACTCATTCATGTTCGTTCAAATCAGTAAATAAAGAACTTGAACAATTTTTAAAAGCTCGTAGCTTAAATGAACTAAACATGAAAATAGTCGAACTTGTTCATTTATGTTCACGAACAAAATTGTTTGTTGTTCAATGAATAACTTATTAAATAGTTTATATTAAGCTTAATGATAGCTCATATCATATGTGATATGTTATTTAAATATAATTTAATTAACTAGAATATTAATGTGTTTCTTGATAGCTAGTATTATATTTGATATATAAATACTATTAAGTTTCTATAAGTTTGAGAGTTTCTCATTTTTAGTTGTTTGGTGTTCAATCATGCTTAACTACTACAAATCATTCTACTAAACAACCCCTAATTGAGGAATTTAGGGCAAAATAGTATAGGGACAATATTTAAGATGTCTTAGGGTTTAAAGTTTATAATCAATAAATTAATAGCTGAGATCAAATTTGTAAAATTATTTATTATTATATGAAAATCTAGAAGCTCATTTAAATTTTTACCTAGTTTAAATACTCTCTCACTTGTCATAAACAAATCAAGTACAATTCAAGTCCAAACATCAAAAAATTTAAACAAGTCAAGCCTGAACAATATATAAAAGCTAAACACAAGTTCAAGCCAAACATGAACAACTTATAATTACATCAAGCCAAGTCCAAATTATGATATACTCGGTTCAACTAAGCTCGATTATAACCCTAATGATAACTATAGTTAATTGCTATTTTCACCCTGCTGTCCAATAAAAGATTAACAACATCAGCGATCAAGATTAACCCAAGCAATATAATATATATATATATATATGAGGTGGAACTGGAGACACAAGAGGGGGATGGGTGAGAGGTATAGCATTTCAAGAAAAGCATAAATAATTATACCAAGGTTTGTAATCTCGACTTCAGTTCAGCCACACACACAGAAAAGGGAAAAATCTTCCAACTAAATGGTTAGAGTAGTTTCAACTGCTTAAAATTTTAGTTTTGGTACCATGGGCTTCAATTCCAGTAATTTTTATTTATAGCAGATGGATTTTAGCTATATTTAAAAATTATAGTCAAGTTCCATAGTTTCAATCGTGATTCAATCTACTTCCAACGGATTCAACCAGTTTTGCATAGATCTCAGTCAAAACTGTGATCATAAACAGTAGGCATGGATCAGCTTCAGTTTTTCATTCAATCGATATGATACATGCACTCTCTAGAGCTCTCCTTTTGTCAGATTTTCTCTGTTCATAGTGGTTGACTCCTAGGAGGGGAAAATCAGATATAATGAAGATAGGACAGATATAATGAAGATTCAACCAGTTTCTCGCTGGAAATGCATTATGATAAATGGTTATGCACAGTTAAATGAACAACAATAACAACAGAGCCTTAATCCCACTCGTGGGGTTGGCTACATAATTTTTTTTTTCTAAAATAGAAATGTTGCATGATACCCTACATTTCCCAAAATCCATCAGAGAAATTGGACGAAATTCATCAGAGTTAGCATAGAAACAAATGCTCAGATGACCGTCATGAGATAAATATCCTTTCTCATCATGTGTTAGCTATGAACAACAAAAACAAAGCCTTAATCCCACTACATGAATTCTTTTCTGCTCACAGCTCCATGTGGTAGCTATGAACGGAAAAGAAAAATGATTAAAATGAACAAATGCTAATATGAAACAGAACTTCAAAATATCTACACCGCCCACACCTTCAGTAGCCTTGCTGTTTAAAAGTTAATTCTGATATTTTGGCTTCTATTTCAGTCAACGTTATTCATAATAAATGGCTTTAGGATGCTTTGATAGTTAGTCAACATTCAAAAATTTTTATCCTGATCCATTCTAGTTCCAATGGATTCAACTAGTTTTAAATAGGACTTGATCAAAACTTATCATAAATGGTTGGCCTGGATCAATTTCAGGCAAAATTGATTTTTTAAGAAAAAAGGCTTTTAGATAAATCATTAGAAAGGGATCAAGTCTCAAGAACGCCTCATGATGAAAGGTTTCTCACGGGTTAAATGAGCATAAAACATCAAATAAAGAAAAGTTGTATGATATCTCATAGATCCCTAAAGCCATCAGAGATATAGGACAATATTCATCATTATAAGCACTTGTTAGAGTGCTCAGATGACCGTCATGAGATAAAAGTCTATTCTCATCATGTGGTAACAATAAATAGAAAAGTGATTAAAAAATTAATAATGTCACCAGGCAGCAGAACATCAAAATATCTGCACCACCATTTTCCAAGCACCTGTAAGAGCGCTGGGATGACCATCATGAGAAGAAAATTCCATTCTCATTAAGTAGTATCTTTACATGGAAAAGTTTTAAAAATGAACAAATCAAATCAAAATATATATTGCTCGCTTACAGGAAGCCAAATAACGAGGAGAGAGATCCGAAACATTGGAGAATATTACAAGTATTGTATGTTGGAAAGGTTGGCAATAAAAATAGGAAAGGATAACGGATAATAAATAAAAAATATCAAATAATTAAGGCGAATAGGGTTAATGGTAGATGACTGTTGCTAGCATAATTAGTGATGAGGATATTATGAATGTTGGCTACTTATGCTCCCCGAGTTCAATTAGCAAGGTTTCAAAAAACTACTTTCTGCAAGAAATGAAAAAAACTTCTATGATACGTGTAACTAAAAATATTTATTGAAAATGAATAAAAAAAGTACATAAGTTATGGTTGGATGGGCTATGAGAAGAATCATTACAGTGTAGAATAATTAAAATGAACTTCAAAGAAAGTAATATTTACTTCACGGTACCTTATCATCTTGCAATACTGAATATAAATTTAAAGAAATAAGAGTACGTTTGTTATTTACAAGGTTGAGCAACCAAAGACAAAGAAGGATCAAGACACCAAGCCTTATGTCACCACTTTTTGTGAAGGGTTGGCCGACCTTAGTCCCTTCATCAAGGAAAAGCTAGAGCTATGAAAGAAACATCTTTGTTGAAGTTAGAAGACAAGAAAGTAGGAAATGGCTGATGATAGCAGGAAGCGTGGATTTATCTAGCTCTGAAAGCTCTGTCTTGTACACACACAACTGCTCCCATGAGTCGAAGCCAAAGAACATTACAAGAAATATGGTCACACAAATGATGGTACTGAAAACTGCATTGAAAACCTACAGATTGGAAACTTAGACAAAGGTGGACAGACCAAGACAGCAATGCTCATTTCGCTACTTGTTTTAAAGGGTTGGCCGACCCTAGCACCTTCATAAAAAAAAAAAAAACTGGAGTAATTGAAGGAATTCTTTCTAGCACAACTGAATGTGCCTATCAGCTTGATGATACACCAATGTATCATATCATCTTCTTATCTCACCAATAATGAAAGATTTCGAACTTGGATAATAGAATCAGGTGCTTCTGATTACATAACCGGAGACATTCATGATTTCACCAACTACCAAAAATTCACCGCTTTAAAATTTGTAATACTTATAGATGTATCTCACTCTGACTGAAAAGGCTTCAATAAACATCTAATTTGTGAATTAAGGAGGTCATTTTTTTGCCACAAAAAATCTCCACGGGCTTAGTTTTAACAAATTGGCCAACACTGAAATATAATAAGTACATCCAACATCAGGCTGATCATATACTATTCATAAAGCATACATAAAGAGAAAAAAAATTATACTCATTGTCTATGTAGATGATATGACAGAGGATAATGAGTAAGTGATTGGGAAGATAAAGAAGTTCTTGCCATTGAATTTAAAATTAAGAATCTAGGAACGATGAAATACCTTCTGGATGTGGAAGTGGTCAGATCAAAGATGGGAATTATGATATCCCAAAGAAATTGTATCCTAAACCTATTAAAAGAAAAAGTAATATTGGATGCAAGAACCTACCAAGACTTGTGAGTTTCAACAAAAAGTTACATTCATGGGGAAAAAATATATCAATGGAAAAAAGTAGATACTAGAGATTGATAGGTAAACTTATCTCCATATCACACACTAGACTTAATATTGCTTACTCGTTCGACAGTATGACTCTACAAATTAACAGTCTAAATGAAAAGCATTTGGAGATGATTTACAAAATATTGAAATTTCTTAAGCAAACCTTTGACAGAAGTTTATAAGAAACCAGACAATAGAAAGGTAGAGATTTGCATTGATGCTAGTTGGTATAGAGAACTCATGGATAAAAGATCTACTTCTGGAAATTGTTCCTATGTATGGAGAAATCTTGACACATGAAGGAATAAGAAGCAAGCAGTAATATCTAAAGTAGTGCAGAATTTACATATCGTGCACTTGTTTTGGGAATCTGTACAGGAATGGGGATCGAAATGTTACTAAATGAGATGGGATACTCCACAGTCAATCCCATGAATAATTCATGTGACAGACGAGCTGTCATTTGTATTGCAAAAAATCATGCGCATCATGACAGGACCAAATACATTGAGATTGACAAACATTTTATCTCTAAGAAGATCAATGAATGCATTATTCACTTAATTTACAAGCCAACTCATCTTCAAGTCGCTAATGTCTTCACCAAGGGTATGTTTGGGGCAGTTGCAGCTTATTAAAAAGAAATCGCACCTAGTCAGGACCGGTGGGAAAACACAAATTTCAGCGGCAACTTTTTTAAAAAGCTGTCAAAATGTAGTTTACCCAGACATTGTGGTGCGGTTTCACACCGCCGCCCTAAACGGACCCTAGATCTCTATTGTTGGGCAACTTCATTAATTTGAATACCAAGCTGAGTCTTTACAACATCTTTGACCCAACTTAAAATGGAGTGTGGAATTTTCAGTTTCTTAAATTAGCTTTGTTGTCTTTTATTATATACTTTATTATGTTAATTGTAATTTCTTATTTAGCAGTTTTTTTTTCTTTAGTAAGTTGTCATAGACATAATAAAGTTTACTCTAGTCAGTTCTTATATAATAAAGAGAAATGTTGTATTTTGAAGAATGAGAAAAAAGAGAATATGATTTTTTCCACCTTTCTACACATGAAATATGCTTACTAGTTCCATTATTAAAGATTATCATAGAGAAGTTTTAGGAAATTCTAAAAAAATTTATTCACTAGTGAAAATACAAAAACATGACATTGGAGTGGGTAATAACCAAGGGCTATTAGAAAAATAAATGTGTTTTAAAAAATCAATCCACAAGGATTTATAATGAACACAAAAGTTAAAAGTTATGTGATAATATGAGTAAAACATAAATTACACATTTTGAACATTTAGATAGAAGACATGTTACTCAGAAAAAGAGAAAAGGTAATCAAACATACAAGGCAAAATATAAGATATCTAAAGGCTTTAATATTTTAGATGCATTTAAGGAAAAGATAATCAAATCCAAGTTTAATATGAAGTTATCTAAAAAAAGGGGCAAAATATTACATCAACAAATTATTAAATGAGAGCTCTAAAAATTTATTTAAATGAGCACAATACCCAATAAAATGAGTTGTATATAAAATGAAATAATAATTAAATGGAATTCACTCTAAATGCAGAAAGACAAGGCCTTTCAATCACATGAGATGTCTGTTGAAACTTAGAAGGATACGAGAAATATTGTAGTAGTTTGATTAACATTAATTTCATTGATTTGTGAATAATAAAATAATGCGAAAAGAATCATTTTGCTACCAATATTTGAAAACAAATCATATTTGAATGTTATACTAAAATAGAGAAATCAAATTAATGAGTGATATAATAAAAGCCATGGGAAAAGTGATGGAACATTGGCAATAAAAATCACATCAGTTTTGAAGGATAAATGTTTTTTCAAACAAAAAAATTCTACTAAACATGCAATGTTGTCTTAAGATAATCAACTGAAAAGAATAAATACCATAAAAATATTCTTTATATGATTTTACTTGTTCTGGAAAAAACATAGACATGATAATACTCCAATTGATTTGGAGGAATATAAAGAAAATTGTCCCAAAAGCATGTTAAAATTTTTACCACATAGAGCACTGACTAGTATTAGTAGCAGTGGAGTGAATTTAGAGTTTCTAGTTACAATAGAATTACATCAATAACCATTATTGAGTCCTTATACTTTTGTAATAATAATTGAGATACTTACAAAAAAAAATTACAAATGAGATGCCTTGGTGTATAATTTATTTGGAATGCATATATATTTTGGCAAGGCATCCACTGAAACAAGTGAGAATTTAGAACAAAAAAATTTTCAGAGGACGAAAAATTAGAAGAACAAATAACGAGTACATTATATGAAATTTTAGAGATTGTGATATCAAAAATAATTAATTAATGTTATAAAAAGATAAACTAAAAAACTTTTTATGACAGATTTAGGAATTATAGATTCATAACACAGATGAATGCATTGTATAAATAAATAAAAAAGTGGCTCAAGAATATACAACAAGGCTTTATCCCACTAAGTGGGGTTGGTTACATGAATCCTTTTCCACATTGTCTTATTGAGTGTCATATTTTCATTTAATCCTAATAGATTAAGATCATTTTTTTATAAAATATATCCCAGTCCTTTTAGGTCTATCACTATTTTTATTAACCTAAGTTGAATCTAAAAAATCTACTCTCACCAGATCATCAGATGGACAAAATTTAGTGCGACCAAACCATCTAAGATGACTCTCTCTAATCTTGTCTGCCACTGGAGCTACACCAACCCTTTCACGAATAGATTTGTTTCACATTTTATCTCTAATTGCCAAGCCACTCATCCACTTAAGCATTCTCATCTGAGCAACACTTAACTTTAATTTATGTTTCTCTTATAAGGCCAATATTCTGCAATGTAAAATTGCAAGTCTTATAAATATTTTTTTTAAGCGGTACTTTTCTATCACGCAATAGGCTTGATTCATTCCTCCGCTGCAACAAGCCAACTTGAATTCTACTAATAACATCCACATATATATCGCCATTTCTTTGAGCATAGACCCGAGAAATCTACAACGTTCACACATTTTAATGATTTGATCACCCATAATTACAACACCGCCACTAGAGCTGTTACTACTATTAAAAACATTCCATAAATTCAATTTTAGATCTACTCAAACGAAGGCCTTTATGCTCAAGAATATAATATAAAAAATTGATAAAGAGAATAACACATAGATATAAATGTAGTTTTCTTCTAAAATCACAATTAAGCTAATAATATTGTGTGGGCCAAATTGGTAATTTGTTCAAAAAACATTGATATCCAAGTTGAATGTGATACAAAAGTATATAAGATAGATTGGTAACATTACTAAGAACAATAAATTAAAATCAAATTGTATTAGACAGACAACTGGAGTGGCATCCAAAGAATATAAGATAACTGGAAATAAATTTTATATGATTTAGAACTGTGGTACACAAGATTTAAAATGCAAACAAAAAAAATGAGTGAACAAAATTAATATCGAAGAATTAAAAAGATAGGATAGATCTAAACTAACATGGAAAAAATGTTATTTGAAAAAATTTATAAAAAAAAAGTTTTATGACTCAAACAAGAACACAAAGCAAATTAATGAAACAAGAGGATCTATAAAACTAAACCCAAATAATTAGAATAAGGCTGATAACAGTCAATCTCCACAATCACACCATTAAATTAGTCAACTTAAGCATGAGATTCTATATTTTAGAAAATGTCATTGCTTTTCCAAGCTTAAACCAAAAAAAAAGGTTTTAAATTAATGTTAGGCCAATGAATAATTGTAAAATTTATACTAAAGTTCATGAAATAATACAAGCCAACCGCAAAGAGTTAGAATAAGAAAATAAATGTGATAAAATTCTAAAACTTACACTAAAGTTTTGTAATTTCTTACTTTATTTAAAAAAATTATTATAAATTAAACTATTATATTAAATGACTTTAATACTTCACAATTCTAGCATAGACTAAAAATGTGAACTGAACACTTGAAGGCCTAACCTCCTCGAAACCTAAGATAAGGAATTATAACTTCGCAAGGAAATATTTAGCCCTTTAGAGTAAAATTTAGTAAAAAGAGAAAAAAAAAATTGTTTTCAAGATTAAATACAAGCGACTGGTGAAACAAAGAAAACGTAATTGAAATGTAATTATATTATTTGTGTAAATAAAAGTTCTAAGTGAATGTTGGTGAAATATCAAAGAGTACCCAAATGTCTTAAGTTTTAATACATTGCATTTATTATACAAAAACAACAAACCTTTATCCCACTAAGTGGGGTCAGCTACATGACTCCCTTTGCTCCATTGTGTCCTATTGAGTGGGATATTTTCATTTAATTCTAATAGATTAAGATCATTTTTTATACAATTTGCCCAAATCTTTTCAGGTCTACATCTGTCTTGCTTAACATAAGTCAAATATAAAATATTCACTCTCCTAATATGACCATCAGATGGTCTGCGTTTAATGTGACCAAGCCATCTAAGACGATTCTCTAATCTTGTCTGGCACTGAAGCTACACCAACCCTTATCACCAATATATTCATTTCACATTTTGTCTCTAAATGTCAAGTCAATCATCCACCTAAGCATTTTCATTTCAGCAACACTTAACTTTGTTTTATGCTTCTCTTTTAAAGGCCAACATTCAACATTCTGCACCATAGAGAATTGTAGGTCTAACCACAATCTTATAACATTTTCCTTTCAGACTGAGCAGTACTTTTCTATCACACAATAGGCCCGATGTATTCCTCCACTTCAACCACCCAACATGAATTCTACTAATAATATCCTCATCTATATTACCATCATTTTGAACTCTATACTCAAGATACCTAAAACGATCACACCTTTTAATGATTTGATCACCCATAATTACAACTCTGTCATTAGAACTACTACTACTAAAATTACATACCATGTATTTAGTTTTAATTCTACTCAAACGAAGGCCTTTAGACTCCAATGCAGACCTCCATAATTCAAATATTTCCTAAGCTCTTTCTCTAATCTTATCCAAAAGGAGGTCATCAACGAAAAGCATACACCTAGGTACATTCTCTTGTAAATTTTCAGTAAGAGAACCCATAACTAAAGCAAAAAGATATGGACTTAAAGCCGATCTCTGATGTAATCAAACTAAAATAGAAAAATACTTGGTCAATCCTCTTTCTTTCCAAACAAAAGTAACAGCTCTAGCATACATCTCTTTAATGACTTGAATAAAAATCATATCAATGCATTTCTTCTCTAGAATAATCCAAAGGACTTCTCTTGGAACATTATCATAAGCTTTTTCTAAATCAATAAAAATAATATGTAGATCCTCCTTATTCTCTTTGTACTTCTCCATCAAACCTCTCAAAAAATGTATAACTTCCATTGTAGAGCTGCCTCACATAAATCCAAACTGATTATGAGAAATATTTGTATCAAGTTTTAACATATGTTCAATTATCCAATAACATAATTTTGAAGTATGAGACAGCAACTTAATTCCTCTATAATTTGCACGCTCTTGTGCACCCCCTTCATTGTTAAAAATGGTGACCAAAATACTCTTCCTCCGCTCCTCAAGCACCATTTTAGTTTTTAAAATAATAATAAATAGTTTAGTAAACAAAGAAACTCTCAAATTTCTTAAATATTTCCACACTTCAATTGAGATATCATCAAGTTCTATTGATATTTCATTCTTAACTTTCTTTAAAGTCTCTTCAACAACTTTTTTACTAATGCGACGGTAAAAATAAAACATTTTATTATCATTAACATTATTACACTAAGATCGATTATATTTTCAGAAACTTCATCAAAAAGTTTATCAAAATAGCTCATACATTTATGTTGAATATCTTCATCTAAGAGAAGTACTTTTTTTTATTTTCATCTTTAATAAATTTTACTTGCATTAAATTTTTTATTTCTTTTCTCTTTGTTTGGTTAGTTTATATACATATTTTTCACTCTATTTAATATCTAATTTATTATAAAGATCACCAAAAACAATATTTTTTGTGTCACAAATTGTTCTCTTAGACTCCTTACAAGCCACCTTATATTTTTTGTAGTTCTCAAAGCTTTTATATTAAAACTAATTATTATAACAACTTCTTGTATTTCATCTTTTCATGCACATTATTATTTCACCACAAACTATTTTATTTATAATTTTTTTTTTTCTTTTTGAGTCACAAAGTACATTTTTTTGTCACTTGGTTAATATTGTTTGTTATTTTATTCACATAAAACTCGCTTCTTCATGAACATCCCAAATCTTGAAATCTTGAAGTTTACACATAAACATAATTTTATTTGTATCTTTGAGGTGCCCTCATCTAATTATATGATTAAATTTTCTTATATTATTTCTTACAACTTTCATCTTAAAATACATAACTAATAATTAATGTGTACATAAATTTTTACTTGAAATGACCTTACAAACTTTACACTCTCGATGATCTTTTTATCTCATAAGAAAATAATCAATTTGTATTTTATTAGATACATTCTTATAAATAATAATATGTTCATATTTTTGTTTAAATAAAATATTAGCAATAACAAAATTATATGTTAAAGCAACAGCTAAAATAATTCTACCTTCTTCATTAATTCACCACTCTACCAACATGTCCATTTCAATCCTCACCAATAAAAAATTCTTTCTTCTAAAGTTATCATTTGTATTAATTCTTACGTCATTCCAGAATTTTTCTTTTGAACATGTATCTAAAACTACTTGAGTAGTATAAACACTTATAACATTAAAAATTTTAGAATCAACAACAACCTTAAGTGTTATAATTCTATTTTCAATTCTATTAACTTTCACAACATTATCTTTCAAACTCTTGTCTATAATTACATCTAACTCCTATCTGAATACCAAAATTTAAAATCTAAATTATCAATCTCTTTAATATTTTCTCCAACCCAATTAGTTCCGTGAATGTATAAGATATGTATCTTCTTACGAACCATAATATCAACTAATTTCATTAATTTACTTGTGAGAGTATCTATATTAAAAGATCATATCCTAACATTAATTTCACTGACTAACTTCTTTACATGCATATGTCTGTAATATGAAAACTCTTGCTTATTTGATACGACACTCAAGCGTCAGTGTAGCGGCCCATGCACATTTTTTTTACTGTATTTAGATCTAAAGTACGTCAATTTCAAGAAACGCTCTAGCATTTACACAAGAAATTAAAGGATTTTTGTCATGATTTTTGATAAATTTTTACGCTGGTTGTCGATTACCTAACATAACCCTCCACTTTTCGCATACGTAGCTTGAGACCAGACAATGACAATGTGAATACATAGCATTTATTATACAATGGTAAAATGAAAGCATAACTCAAACTAAATTTAAGCGATTAAAATGAATAAAATATTATGAAAGTTCTAGATGAATTTCATAAAACTGCAATTAATATCAACAAACTGAATGGCTCCCAACACAATTCAAAAAAAAAAAAAATCAATAATAGTTATGTCTGGTGCCTTGAATGATAATGTTAAGATATCAATGACAAAACTATAAACTATAAAGTAAGAAATATCAGTAGCACCAATTAAAGTGAAAGGAAAGCTATGGAGAATGGAGGGGGAAAAATTCACTAATAAGGTTGTTGAAAATAAAAAATAACACGGGAGGATGACGAAAGAAACTAGAACCAATGTTCTAATACAAGCATACACAGAAGCAGGGAATAAAAAATAAAATTTAAGATTATTGCCCATTAAAGGATTTATGATATAAAAATGTTAAATAAATAATAAAACAATAAAGAAAGCAAGTGAACCACATGCATACAATTCATTATGAATGATAAACACCAATAACTGAACATGATCAAAATAAGAACAATGCAGGTATTATTAACAACAAGTAATGACAAATATGGGACGTAAGGGAGAATACTAGAAGACTATAAATTTAGTATTGATCATGTCTGTTGAATCTAAACATGTCCTTTAGACCGTGAAGGAATAGAGTCGGATTCTTGGGAAAGGAGAAAGAAAGGGATAGAAAAAGAGGGGTGATCTTCGAGCTTGACAGCCCCTATTATTCCACATAAATTCGAAAACAAGGGAAAAGGAGCAAGCTTCCTACATGAAGGGGAGAGAGTGAGAGCCTAAAGGACCCCATTTACATGCCAAGGGGTCCTCTATTTATAGAGAAATAAAAGGGAGAGAGGGATATTTATAGCCCTATTTAAAGGAGAGCAAAGAGGGGTATTTTGGCTCTCCTGGAACTTCCCACAGCTTGACTCATCCGCGTCGAGTGGCCGACCCAATTGGCCAAATGGTGAATGTGACGGATTGGGCGGTATGCATATAAATGTGGATGGCTGCTTGGAGGGGTGAGGTGATCGACGAGCGGGCAGCCGGCCGGAAGGCAAATGGCTGACCAATGGGAGGCCGACAAGATTTGTGGTATGTATGTAAATTTCCTGTTTTTAGGAGTTGGCCAACCCGAATGGCGGTCGGTTGGAGCAACGAGGCGGTTGTCCAATGGATGATCAGACGGAGGGGTGAAGTGGTCGGCCAATTGGCGGTAGGCCGAAAGGCAAGGGGGTCGGTCAGACTTGTGTGATGTGTATGTCAATTTCCTGTTTTTAGGTGTTTGTTGGCCCGATTGGTTGTCGGTCGGAGCAGCGAGGCGGCCGGCCGGAGCAGCGAGGCGATCAGCCGGTGGATGGTCAACAAGAGGGGTGAGGTGGTCGACAGGTGAGCGGCCAGCCGAAATGCAAGGTGGTCGGCCAGCTGCAAGATTTGTGTGGTATGCATGTAAATTTCCAGTTTTTAGGAGTTGGCCGGCCAAGACGGCCAACCAGCTGGTCCTTCGTATGATCGGCCTAAGTGACCGGCCGTGCAGGTCCGTGTTTGCAAACTCATCTCTCATGAGGACAATTCATTCAGCTTCGCGAGGTCACATTTTTGGGCTATATAATGTCAAATTAGTATAAAAGGGAATATCATGTGGGAATTGGACACCTCAAGCTGAAAGGCCTAAAACAACAACCAAACAACGAAAGCATCAAATTTTCTAGAACAAGGAAAAGAAATAATCCGAGAGAAAGCAACAAAGTGATAATTAAATTTTAAGAACTACAGCTTATACCGAATATGGCGCTGCCTGATGAGGACCCTAGCATGGTGAATCGACTTGGCCATTCCAGACTTAAAGACCTGGGTTTGCAGCCTGCGCTCCAGAAAGTTCTCCACAGTCAAGGCCAAGACGTAGTCGAGCTTGTTCTGACCCTCCTCCAGCAGCCCGTATCTAAACATCCGGCGAAGAAGAGCCTCACCCTCAAAAATTCGCTTAGAGTTCTTCTCATCAAGTGTCAGGAGCTCCCTCGCTGCATTACGGATCCGGCTCAGCGCATACTGAACCCTCCACAGCTCCCTTTTGCACCTTAACCCATACTCCCCGACCAGCTTAAGCTCCGCGTCCAGCCGTTCCTTCTCGTACGGACGACGGGGCTTCTTGAAAGTCTTCCCGTCTGCGTATCAAACACAAGAAAAAAGAGCTCCGCATCAACGTTAGCAATGAAAAGCTTCGCTTTAAAATCAAAAAAATTCGCAAGAACTTGTTCGGTATTCTATAGAGAGGGCATTGAACAAAAACACATCGAATCATACATTGAAATCTCAGTGGAAAGTCAGAAAAACATTTTAAACCTCTGAAGCAGACTTGACATCAGATCGCAACTCAACGCGCTCCGGAAAATATTAGACCATGCCAAAGAAAGTTAGGGGAAAAATAGGAAGAAACATAAAATATGGTCCCGTAATCAGATCATTTCAAGTTAGGAGAAACAGAGTGGATTCTGAGGAAACCGCAGAATATCATCGGATGGAAAATAAAATGAGAGAGGCTTACAGTTCCTGTAAAAGCTAACGTGAACCATGGCTGGTTCTCCCAAAAAGACCAAACTCCTAAGCCGCCTCGCTTACAGAGAACTGGAGTCGCAACGGAGGCGGGACGGTGGCAGATTTTATAGTGCTCTTGTCTGCTGCCGATAAAAACCCTAACCTGATTGTTATCGCTGATAATGGGCCGAATAGACGACATCGGACCAAAGTTGGGCTTATTATAGGTCTGTTTTTTTAAAGCAAATTTTCTTAATTTGTTTGTATATGTCTTTTCTTTCTTCTTAAAAATAATTTAATAAATTAATCAAAATAATATTTTGTTATTTTACGTTTTTTTTTTTTTAATAGTGGGTTGTCTTTTGTGAACATATCTCGAGAATTAAATAATAGTGGGTTGTCTTTTGTGAATCTTTTGTGAACATATCTCGAGAATTAAAACCAATGAAAGAAAAAAATGAGAGGAAGACAAAATAACTAGGCAAATTCTTATAGAAAAATCGGGGAAAAAGTACATTTATTTATTATTTTACCTCTTATTTATAGAGACGCATTTGAATAATTATAGAAATGAGGAAAAGTTTATGAAAGTTACCCTTAATGTGATTAATTGTGTTGATCTTATATCAAATCTGTATTACAATTTCAATTTGAATATGACGGTAACCAACTAATCAAAATGTTTTAGTTTGATCGACTGAGGCGATTGGTTAGGTGACAATCACATCTGTTAAAGTAAAAAAAGGGTCGGTCAAATAGCTATGACCAGACAATTTTGTAAGGAGATTTTAAGCGATCGGGACTATAGGTATTGTCCGTTAATTGATTCACTTATCATAGTATGTTGGTTGACTTCAACGGGGCAGTCTGTCATTGAATGAAAGATTCAGATTATTGACTGACCTAGCGGACGCCTTAGTGTTTTTGGATGAAATATTTGAACTCTAAAATATGTTTTATATATTTTATAACGTTAATTTTTCCACAATTTAACGCTACACACTATGTATTTTACGCAATTGTACATATCGTTCGAGTAATATCAATTTTTTTTGAGTACAGTGTATTGATCCCACAGGGAAGGCTACTATTTTAAAAACTTAATAAAACTTATAGCCTACTAAAATGAGTTTTAGCCTAGAAGAAAAGTTGATTTAAATTATTGTAAATTCTATCAAATTATCACTAAACATATAGATTTAGTCTAAAGTTAATTTTACTAAAGTTAAATAAGTTAAGAAAGATCAAGTAATGTAAAATACCCTCCTCTTGTAATAAAGGAAGTAATTTGTGTAGAAGTGGAACACTTGGAATTTATATATTGTAATTTGTGACAAATAGAGGCATTCCACTTTTTTTCATTCTTTCAAGTGCATAAAGAAGTTTGGTTTTAACTAGGTAAGCGTTTCAGCCTGTCACCCTAGAAACCTCCCAAGTTACTCACATCAAAACTTATATCCATATCTACTTGCACTGCTCTAAGGACAACTTTTTCTTCACTCAATAGTGTAATGTGGTTTATACTAGTTGTTAAAGCCACAGCTCTCTCAGATCTTTATGGAATCACAACAGATTTTAACGTACCAATTGACCAAACTGACAAATAAATGAAGCAAGAAGTAAAAAACCATCATAATAATAAATAAAAACTCATTCTAAATGTATATAGATACCTGCACATACTACTACTTCATCACTAGAGGAAGGCACAAAGGATTTACTCACGGTGGTTTATACTAGTTGTTAAAGCCACAACTCTCTCGGATCTTTATGGAATCACAACAGATTTTAACATACTAATTGATCAGATTGACAAGTAAATGAAGTATGAAGCAAAAAATCATCATAATAATAAATAAAAACTCGTTTTAAATGTATTCACATACTTACACATACTACTACTTCATCACTAGAAGATTGTACAAAGAATCTACTCACGGTGCATGAAGATAACACAATAGTCCATTATCTTATAATAAAGTAAATTCATATACAATGAGTTTACAACTAATATAAGACAATTTAGAACGAAAACGTATATTTCTCTCTGAGAAAAGAAGTAAAAATGCCACCCTAAATGATCAACATGTGTTCCTTGCACTGCTTATAGCATTCATTTACAATATCTTCTCAATTCTCTCCAAGAAAATGCATAAAAATACAAAACCTCACTTTAAACTCTACTTTTCTGCACACTTAAACCGTTTTCTTACCTTCACAAATGATTCTCTGTCCTATTAGAGCTGCTTCCCCTTGCTCACAACCTCCAATTTCATGCATAACCGCTGCAAAAAGCTGCATAGAGTAGTTCTGGCATACCTTTCTCGGGTAAGCCTGAGAAATAACTGGCACTTAGGCGCCAATCTGTAGCACCATGGTGCCGCCTTTTCTAGTTTCTGGACAAAATCTGGTGCCTAGGCGCTCATCTGCGGTGTCATGGCGCCATAGAGTAGCACCAAGGCTCCAGAAGTTGGTGCCTAAGCGCCAACCTGCTATTTGTTCTGTTCCTCCATGTACCTTTTTTTAGCTCTCCTTCCATTCCAATTTGGTCCAAATCTCCTACATTTTGAACCTACAACAAAAACATTTAAATACATTTCTTTAAAGTTCAATTTCATCAAAATAAATCTTAAATATAAAAGAAAACTTGCATGCTATCAGACATGTCGATCATACTCTTTTAATCTGACACCTCAATCATCTGCTTACTATCCTTGGCCGCTTGATTGCTTTGAGAATCGTGTCAGTAGTTCTAGTTCATGCATATTAGTTTTTTGAGTTATCCTACTACTTAAAAGTGATAGCTACGATAAGAGCAAGGAAACTATTGAGCAGCGGCATTAAAATCAAGAAAAGTAATTTGATGATTAACTTCCCTTTGGATTTTCTGTCTAGTGTGCTTTATAAATAAAGTTATAGGCTTAACTTGGCATTTGTTGCCATCATTTTTTTTTCAATTAACTGAGTTGCATCATGGCTAATGGCTCGAGCAGGATCATCGTGGACCCCAGAATTCTTGCCAAGGCAGGTTATGCGACCTTAGCCTCTGTAAAGAAGAACAAGTTTAAGAAAGGGAAACAGTCAAGGACCAAACCTTTGTCAGCTGGTCAAGTCGACTCATTGGGGGATCTCAAGGGGTGAATGTTGAAAATCCATCGTCAGGAGGTTGTGATCCCTGTGTCTGGCAAGGGTGTAAGGGTCGAGGGCCAACAGGCCTTGCTCGTAGAAGGCGTCGAGGCGATCAAAGAGGAACTGACGGGAGGAGCGATCACCATTTCTCTTTAGTCGTTACTGCGGGAATGTGGAGATACCTCGTTGCAAGAGGGAGAGAAGCCTTATATATATGGATTACATAAAACCTTCATTGGTCATTGATGGTTCTTAAATATTATTTATATTACTCTAATGTAGATGAATTGGTCGGGTCGGAGGACTGTCAGGACGATGGCGATCGAAGGACATTGCAAAGTCTGTCCAAGCCGTGGTGGTCGGTCTGCAGGATGAATAAGCTTGGCTTTTGTCGGCATTCACTTCAGAAGGGTGTCAGTCTCATGACCTTTTTCCCACCATCGACTTTGAACAAAAGTGAAGAAAGTGGTGGTCGTCTTCCTTTAGGGCCATGGAGTAGCAAGTAGGGGGGACCAAGCCCTTGGTGGTGATGGTCGATTCTTCAACGGGAGCGGCTGGAGATTTGGCCGTAGATTTTTTAAGGGAGTTATCAGCTCATATGGCGGCTATGGGCTCATCAGCTTTACAGGCAGAGGATATCACCTTGCGAAGGGGGTCGTTCGAGGCATTGCGTGAGTTGGGGGAGCTTCGTAAATCAAATGACTTGGGCAATTTCCAACAGAAAACATACTTAATGGATCATATTAGGTTATGCAGACATATGGTCTTCAAAAGGTTGACATATAGAGGGTATGTCTTGGCTGAGGTCTTAGAGGACCCATTCATAAATCACTTTATTCTGGACATGTAATATTATTACTTGAAAATGAAACGATGCTTAAATAAATTTTAAAAGATACTTGGTGTGACACTTATTATTATGTGACATATTGTTTTACGCGTTCGACTTATAAGTAGGGCAAGGGGCCACTTATTTTTATTTTACATGCATTAATTTCTTTTTTTGTGCTTCTGATATTTCTTTTTCTTTTACCTTCTAATCGTCTTTTGTTCTATGAAATAACTTTGAAACATTCCCCTACCCTCTTTGGCTCCGTCAAGGGTGTTGATCCTTTGTTTATTACAGAGATCACAGTGAATGAGTTGTAGAGGAAGTACGTTCGACGTGATAGTGTCACTCTTTAAAAGATGTCAGAGTTGGCTTTAGCGACGAACGTCGTAGGCAAGGATCTGGTCTTTGACATAGACCAGCTCAAATATGGTCTCTGGTTACCTCAGTATGACAGGCTCTAGGGTATCTTCGACTCATACTTGATTATTCTGATGTAAGTATTGTTGAACTCCTTATCTGTCATAATGACCTTCATCTTTTATTATCATCGACAACATATTTTATGGTCAATTGACCTATTTAAGCTTTTTTTTTTTTTGCTTAAGGACGCTAAGGAGGGCTTCACCATATCTTCGACGGGTAAGGAACTTCACATGCTCGGAGTGGAGAATAAAATAAAGGATTGTAAAAATAAGATTGTTTGGCTCTCGCATTAGTGAACGGGAGATATGTGCCGAGCCATCAGAGTGAGTGGTGCACATGCCAAAGTTTCTTCATTCGAGCTTGGAAGTTGCCACGGCAATGCTGACCAACCATTATCTCTCAGACTTGCATTACTTGTGTATTGATGGGCACGATGACAGAGGCTTAGTTGTGTCTCTCAAACATTTAGGAGGTGACCCGAGCAAAGGTAGAAAAAGACAAGTTTACAGCCAAACACAAGAAGCAAAGGAGGCTTCCAGGATCAGGTAATTCCATAGGAGACGATGACCCACTCCCTTATAATGTGGCCTTGAGATACATTGTCTTCGTGTGTGAAACTAGTGTTGTTGTTCTAGATCAAGTGATCGGTAAGATACTACAATTCCTCATAAACATACTTCTCATTTTGTTGATACAAGGGAAAGTGACTGGAGAGCATACAAATCTGAAGGGGTTCTGGATGAAGCCAAAGCCGCATCTCCACCCCCTCTTCCTCAAAAGGTGGCACGTCATTGGCCGCCACCGTTATGTCGGATTCATAGGTCGAGGACCCTTCATTTGTCTCCGTGTCCGCGAGAGCCAAAGCTAGTCAAGCTACCTATATACCTCATCTAGTTCCTTGTTAAGAGAGTCAGTTTCATCTTCCGATGATGAGTTCTTGTCTTCCCTTAAGGTTAAAAAGAATCCTTGGGTAGGAGAAGGAGATAGTGAAGGATATAAACGTCCCGCGCCCCCTCCTTTGAAGAAGATTAAAAAAAACCTTTGGTAGCCCATGCCCAAGGCCACCAGAGAGGATGTGGCTTGAGTCCAACAAGCGGTTCGATCTACTGAATCAGTCTATAGGTTGGTACCCGCATATGGGTAGGAGCAGGACCATTCCCTTGTATTTTTTAGACTTGTTATGGTCTCAAGAACTTGGTAGTATCCTGAGAGGCTTCAGCCACCGGGAACTCCTTCAGAATGTGGTCCTTTAGCAGTTGATCATGACACAGAGTGCCCATTTTATGGGGTTGTCCGTTATTGAATTGGAGAGAGCATCAGATAGGGCTCAGAAAAAGGAGGCTCTGTTGGAGGCAGACCTTAAAAGGATCCGGGACAACCGGACCTCCTGATGCTAAAGTTCAATAAATCCTAGAAGGCCAATCAAAAATTTGTCGACCGTCGGTACTATAATGACCTTGGAGAAGGAGATTAGCGAAAATAAAAAATTGTTTTGTCGGATTTCAGGGAAGAGCATGAGGACGGCCTAACTGACAATCTTAAACTCAGGGTGAAAATGTCATCTAACAATTCATTCATCATGGCTTGGTCAACCCCAAATTTTCTGATCCGAAAGATTTCTCTCCTCTAACCCAGGGCAAGTCGACATAAAGTCTTGAAGAAGAGGCAGTTTGAACAACGAAGAAAGACCGACCGCCTATTAAGGTCTTCCATAATTAGAATTTCTTCTTTTTTTAAATGGAAAGGAATATATTTGTACCACTATTTTGGATATATGAGAAAAACTTGTTAGTTTTTTGCTTTTTCTTTTTGGGTTGGTTATGTTCTGACTGATCTTATGCTCATCTTGTGTATCGATCCGTCACATGGACTGTCCAAACTAGATATTTCGCTAATCTCATTCAGTTGGGTTGTCACCTAAGGAGAGACTCCCGTCTGAGGTGAGTGTTTTTCTTGGTTCTTTTAGATCTCGGAGTTGCCAGTCTGTCTTTTTGTATGTCGTCGTATAATTTCTCTATTCGAGTAAGTCTCCCTCCCGAACCAAATGAATAACTCGAAGAGGAGAGGAATCGAATAGCGAACTAACGTACGAAAACAAATAGGCAAACAAATCAAAAAAGAAAAGAGACGGAAGACTTATATAGGGATAATCCTCGTGTGATGGGTCGAGAGTGTACGTCCAAACATAATCAGATCGAAGTACCTCGAAAACAACATCCATGAGCAGAATCTCTATATAAGCCACCCGTAACCAGAGAAGAAAAAAAATTTTTTTTTTTTTTTGTTATGGGGTAAAAAGTCTCACAAATAAACGTATTCCTACTGGTTAATTACATCTCAGGGAATACACAAGATGACTCTCGATGGAAGGAGTTTCGTTTTATCATCATGAATCTGGGGTGTTGCTTATTAAAAGGTGATTATTTCGTATGAAACAGTCTCAATGCTATGAAACTCATGCTGCACCATCAGGCGGAGAGTGAATCTCCCACATTCAAATGGGTAGCGGCTTCTCGGCTCATGAAACCTACAAAATAACCATAAATCACTTCAACATGGGTATCCCAATACGTCATAGCATATCCGGACTGTAAGGGTAGATGACAAATCGTCATATCCCGAGTAGGTGGTAGCTTATCGACATCAGGCCGTCAAAGTGATATCAATAAAGTCAAAGGAGCAAAAGTGGCTCAACTGGGGTAGTAAAAAGGTAGGGAAGGGTAGTCTTAGGAGGAAGAGGTAGTCAGCTTGGGGTACCACAGGCCCGTCATCCGAAGCCATTATGACCCTAGGTCTACCTGGTCATGAGAGTAGTTGACCCAACACAACTTGAGATCCCTGGTCAGTAATTTGTGAAATGCATCATACACAGGAATCTCGGTAGCCCTAAGGTCAAAGGAACGAAACTCTATCTTATAACTAAAAGCTAGAGCTCCAAGAGGTGGGACTTATACCTGCCAAAGTGGCGAGGATACCTCAGGAAAGAAGAGAAAGTGGAGGTTCAACTACAAAATTGTAAACACTCCAACAAGAGGGCTTATACCCCGTCTAGATCGGGGAGCCTCCTAACACCCTACGCGTGCTAGACAACCACCTAGGTGAATTTATGTTGAGTCAGTCGGGTTGGAGAAGAACGGGAGCTACTCCTAGGAACATGCAAATATGATGCAGTTATCTACCACATTCATAAACGTGGAGGCCCTATTAAATATGATTGGGTTATATAGCCATGCATGCGAACCATTTTAAAACCGACCCGAAGGCCATGCAGAAAAAGTAAATACTGATTTTAAAAAATCTTGAATCTTTTAATCTTAAAATTTTGATTATCTCAATCTTTTATTATTAGGATTTTTTTAGATAAAAAGAATTAGGATTTTTAGGGTCCTTAGTGAGCCTATGTTGCATTTTCGTGAAGTCCAGATACACAAAAAGAAACAATATAAAACGCTTCAACATGTAAAAACATACGAGAAGAAAAAAAGAGAAAGAAAGCACCCCAAAAGAATATATAAACAGTCCAAATGCCGCTGGATCGGTAACATAATCCAGTAAAAACAGTGAAAGCGGTCGGACTCCGCATATACATGCTCGATCCTAAATCTATACAAAAATGTAAAATTCAGACTTAAAGTACAGAACATGAGCTGTTGCTCCTGGTCCTCGTCACACGGTTTGATGTGTTATCCGCCTTTTCGATATAGACTCTCTCAGGACTCTATCAAATACATTTGAAATAGAAAATAAAGACTCGACCTGCATAAAACAAGTGTTAGCGAGCACGCAATGCATCGCAAAAAAAAACAAGCTATGCCTTATAACTATAGGGGCTAAAGAGAACCTGCAAACAAAGGATTAGAAATCATTACATGCTCCCCCCTAATAACACCTGTTTGAGTGTGTACAAATAGGCACGACACCTGCAGAAGATCGGCCTAATATATTGTTACACACAAGAAGCATACAACCACACCGAAAAAAGCGAGAATGTGACACATGACTAGCACAAAACAATACAACACACAACAACAGCCAGAGGTGTCAAAAAAAATACTACCTAGCATCCTAAACCCTAGCATAACATACCATTTAACGACAAGTGCATCAACCTAATATCTAAGTGTGGGGTAAGTCAGGGCATGGTATAACTTTAATGGGGTCGCTTTACTGGCCCCATCTTAAGGATCCAAAGAATCTAAAGAGTGTCATGAAAAGAGATGACACCGGTTAGATCCAATGGATTTTTAGCACAGTCATGCTCGTGTCAGTCCCGATGACTTAACTTGCATTGCTCATCGGGATTGACCCGACAAGCAATGCTCGTTAAGGTATCTCTACCAACACGAGAGTCGCTCTCCTAACGGATCTGGCTCATTATCCATGCGAATATGCAAATGCAGATGATTAATCAAAACACACAAGTGATGAGTGTGTCATGGGGCAGAGACTCAAATGAAGATGAGCATACTGTAGTGGCAGCGGCCCGAAAAGGATGGGCATGTTATAGTGATAGAGGCCCTAGGAGGTATGCGGGTAAGGCAGTGACCGGATGAAATGAGCATGTCATGACAGCAGGGGCCCTGAGAAGATGGGCATGTCGTGGTGGCAGCAACCCTAGAAGGTATGTCAGTAGGGCAGTGACCTGACAGAATGAGCATGTCATGACGGCAGAGACCCGAAAAAGATGGGCATGGTATAGTGGCAGAGACCCTAGGAAGATGGACATGTTGTGATGGCATCAACCCCAAGAGGTATGTCGATAGGTGACCAAAGGAAAATATGTTAAGATTTTCATACTTATTTTATACTGTTTTGATGATATTGCACTTTAAAGAAATGTATGTTTGATGTTTTGTTGCAGGAATGATGAATTAGGGTCATTGGAGAAAAAAGATGCAAAAAGGAGCGAATTTGGAGCGAAAAAGACCAAAATGTGAAGATTTGAACTAGGGCGCCGACGACGAGAAATTCTCAAGACTCCAGCTTTAATGATTTAGAAATCCCACCGACGACGCCCTCGAGGACGCCGACGGCGAGATCAGCGGTTATGTCCAACAATGCATTGGATGAGGATGAATTTTGGAGGGATGCTTAGGGACCTCTTGGGAAAACTCATCCACATCATTAAAAAGAAGACTTTGGCCGAAAATAGAGGAGTCCTGGAGGTTAGAGAGGTTCCATTAGTGTGTAGAGAGTTTACTAGAGTGTCTAATTGTGAGAAATTCTTCGAGAGATTGTAAGAGTGGAGAGAAAGTTAGACATTTCTTCCTCCTTGCCGCTTCGAAAAGGAATTTTGTGTGTTTTAAAGAAAGGAAGAGATTCAGAGGAACTTCAAGGAGTTTGCTTAGGGAGAAATTAGAGATAAGTGTTATTTACTTGTTGTAGTTTGTATGACTTCATTTTTATATATGAATTTTGAGTTTTGTTGTGTCTTCCCCATGAGTTCTAAGTAGTTTTCTTTGTCTTTCTCCTTGTCTTGAGATTTGTGAAATTGTGATTTGAATTGGTTGAGCCATGAAAATGTTAAAGAAGTTGTGATGATCTTTTCACTTCGATCTTAATTTGCTTTCAATCTAGCCAATTGATTTGTTAAAATATGTTGTTTTACAATTAAAGTGAAGATTACATCCAAGATTCAGGGAGGTCAAAATCATTGGAAGTTGGGTGCAAATAAATAGGAAAATAAAATTATCGGGCGTAGAATTAGAGATTTTAGAGTGACAGACTAAAATCTCCAATTTGATCCTATCGTTTGGGTGCTGAAGTGTAGATGTTAGCCCTCAGGTGAGGGGAACGTGGGAGATCCGAAGTGAGAGCCGATATCCTCCCAGCATAGCCGCATATTCAGTAAACAAGCGTAGGATTAGTCAATGTTCTTTATGTCTAGACCAAATGGTAAAGAATATGTATGCTCCTATTTGGCACAACACTATTTGAACTGATTCACTTTATCCATTCACTATAATTTTTTGACAAGGAGAATGATGTTTTCTGATATATTGAATATCACATTAAAAACTTTATTAGTATAATTAGTTATTTAAGAGTTATCAAAATTACATATTTATTTCAATTGTCTATTAGTGACAGATAAACAATTTGAATTTCATTGTTGCGATTAAAGTATTGTTTTTCTAAAATCTTAGTTCGTAGTTCTAATATTACTCCCTGTGGGATCGATATATAAGACTCCATTAGAGCCCTAAATTACTTGAGTGATACGTATACTTGCATTGATAAGTGTGACTTTACCATTATTAAATATTTTATATATACATCTTTATCGATTCTATAACCATTATTAAGTTTTGGTGACGTTGCTGGTGAATTAAATCTTTTAGTAGCAGTATTAAATACTTATATTTTTAAGCATATATAAAGTCGCTGTCAATAGAATAGTGACCTGACGGAATGGGCATGCATTGTCGGCAGAGCCCGAAAAGATAGACATGTCGTGATGGCAGCGGCCCCACGGAAATATGCAACTCAGGCATATTATCATAATCATGCAGACATGCAGATGCAAGACGGGATATAATAATGTATTCATACATATGCGCCACAATATGCTAAAAATGGAAACGCACATGTAAAATAATATGGTGGTGCAAGTAGTTGGTCGACTGGGTTGAGGAATATGATCGAGCCAAAGTGTCATGTCAATCGAATCTGGGAAGCCGATTGAAATGAAGTGGGATGTCTGTCAGACCGGGGCGACAGATCGTAGCAAAGTGAAATGCTAGTCGGGCCGAGACAACTAGACGGAGCCAAATGAAATGCTCGTCAGACCGGGGCGGCCGGACGAGGTGAAGTGACGTGCTACGTGGCATGCAAAATGCAACATACAAACATACACATGTAATAGGGAGTTATTCCCATGCAAACGACTTCACCGGAGAACCTAAGATCGATTTATAAAAAAGATGGTGATTGATGCCTTTGCTTTGGCGAGGCAAGTGATGAACTTCTCCCTGGATCTCCAAGGGGGAAGTTCTCCAGCTCGTCATGAAATGGATTAGCGACAACGCTCTTCTCGATTTCACGACGCTTTCGAGCTTTGCAAAATGAGCTAATGACTCACATTTTCTCATTTTGCAAAGATCTACTTTTTGATCTTCTAAGAGATTGGGACAACCAAAGCAGAGGAGGGCGAAGGGAGCTCCAACCTCTAGGATTTTGTGCTAGAGCTAACAGTCAAATAGGATTCACTCAGTCATCGTATGAGAATTAGTTGTGCAAAATGGGGGTCCTATCCTATAGGCTACTTCAAGGAAAACAAATGATCTATCACATAGGCGCGCCGCTGCGCCTGCTTACGTCGGCGCACACCCACGTGTGGGCGATCGAACCCACACGCCTAACACACCTACAACCTAAGGCCGGTCATGAAGTAAAATGTGAAAGGGGAAGAGTGGTTATACCGTCGCGTGGTTTGCACAAAGCCTAGAGAAGTCCAGCGGGAGCTTGCACGCGAGGTGGAAGTCTTTCGTACCCTCCCGAACGATGTTGATCCTCTCTGTCCGGCGAGGTGTCCGGTCGCCGTAAAAGTGAGACGATGGATGCTAGCTTGTGGACGGTGAGCGCCGAAGCGAAGGAGGTGTGGGAGAAAGCCCAAAAAAATTGAAACTTCTCCTCACTGTTTTACTCCGGCAAAAACACAACCTCGGCAAGGCAAAAGCCGGTGAAATGAAGGAAATCTGGCGAGGTTGGCAGGGTTGGCCGAGAAGAAGAAGAAGAAGAAGAAGTAGTAGAAGAAGAAGAAGAAGAAGAAGGAGAAGAAGCCGGCGAGGTTGGCGGGGTAGGACCGGCGACGAGCGGAAGGGAAGGGGGCGGCGAGCCTTTCGCGAAGAGGGGGTAGTTCTTTTTTCGCGAAAAATGGGAGCCAAGAGCCATGTGGGGGGATTTTCGCGAAAACGGGTAGGCGCAATTTTTTTTTTCTTTTCTCGCATCCCTCCAAGGAGAGCCAAAGAAGAAATAAAAAAAACTCGCGATCAGCCTTTTCGGGAAGAGGTGCGGCTAGTAAGTTTTTTAAAAAAAATGATCTTTTTTTTATTTTTTTATTATAATAATAGTAATACTATTATTATTATTATTTAAAGTTTACTGCCCATCTTCGCCGAACACGCCACCGCAGTAAAATGAGCATCGTCACTAGGCAAAATAGAACGTTCCGAACGTAGTGGTGAGGTCTGTTTTATCGTTCGGGGTCGTTCGGGCCACTTTTTCAACAATCGAGTCAAAAATGATAAGTTGTGCATTTTTAGCCCGCACGCGAGATCGTGGTGAAATGATCGCCTTTTCTAAGTGGAATCAATGTTCCGGACTCACTCACGTGGTCTGTTTCGTCGTCCAGGGCCATTTGAATGAGCTTGCTGGTGATCGGGTCAATTCCAGCCAATTTTGTGTTTGGTGCGACGAATAATATTTTTTGACCCGATTGGAGTCGTCTGATGTGTCAAATGCTGACTGGCATTCGCCCAAGCGAAAGCCAAAGCCTAGCAAAATGACTCTGGCTACGTGCCCCTCAACACGTGTCAGTGGGTCTAAAGTTGATGTCTCGCGCTACAAGAGTCAACACGTGCATCAAGCAAGGTTTCTTAGCGCTTGAACGGACATTCTACACTCGTGATATCAAAAACTGATGTCAATAGTGACCTTTGTAACTTGTCATGGATCATGTCACTGACTTGTGTCATGGACATTTTTAGAGCTAAACCATGAAATTTGGATGTCACATTCTCGTTGGTCGTCCTTTATGTTTTTTTTGGATTCATTAGCTTAAGTTGTCAATTGGAAGTTGAATCACACTCTTCATCGCTTCCATAGCAATCAGTTAAAATATGTCGAGTTTCTAGTTTGCATTGAGCCTAAGTCATCACATACTCTCGCCCCAACCGGTCGACAGGGCCTTTGCCTCGTAGGGTTGCTCCTTTTGTTAGTCTGGGATCTTTTCGTTGCCCTCTAGGGTCCCTTGAAAACTTGTCTCCGAGATGATTCACTCTACACTCTTTAGTGGACCTTGTCGATAGCAAGTGAAAAACCATCTCCGGAGACCAGGTCTTTTCAACTTTTAAGGCTCATGTTTGTGGTGAAAAGGTGGAGCAAGTATTCAATTGATGTAGCTTAAATGATCGTTTGGATCATACATATTACTATTTTTCTTTATATATATATATATATGTGTGTGTGTGTGTGTGTGTGTGTGTACATACATATATACATGTATAAATGTATATATACATGTATATATATATATATATATATATATATATTACCTTTGAGATATTTTACTCTCACTTTACTAGCTCTATTTAGAGTGTGAACGACAATTGTAATGATATACATGCAAATTGTTCAAAGAAGAAGGAGCTTACTAAAAAAGAAGAAGCATATTTCATCACCTAAAGCTTAGGAATATGAATTATGAAGTTTGCGATGGTAAACTATTTGTTGGGATGTCCAACCAATACAAGTTAATAATAGATATTCTTAGTACAAGATTTGATAAACAAGTAGAAATCAGTTTGCCCATAAAATCACCCTGGTTGCAAAAATCTTCTTCATTAGTACAAATAACTCAATGGATTAAAGTAGATCTACATACATACTACATAATTCAGATGTATTACATACATAACACCTAAACATAATTTTCTTACATGCATACCACCCAACCTATGCATGAAAATGTAAATTTCTAGAAATTAGAGACTATGTATGTAAATTCCTCAAGATTAAATTTATAGCAACTTAACTTTTTTTTTTGTAAATTTTATTTATTTTTTGATAAAAATAATTTATTTAAGAGAAAATTCCAAAATATATTAAAATTCATGGTGAAATTAGTCTATTTTGGGTTTAATGTGGGGTTGCCCCTAATAAAGCTCAGGTGGAATTATACATGGCTGAAAAAAAATGTTGACATATATATATATATATATATATATATATAATGTTGG
>NW_018164980.1:413537-429749 GCF_001263595.1 Phalaenopsis equestris | reverse complement strand
TTGGTTTCGCCGCCCACCCGGATGTCATAACTTTCTTTAGTTTATTTGATCGAGCCGCACTCTCAATTCTTGCGTTCATCCTTCGGGATAGATACATGATTTGAGATAAAGCGCTCTTTCATCTAAACTATGAAAATTATGGGGTCAGTTTGACTTCATCTTTTTCAAAACTAAATTTTTTTAAAACATCCTTCCGAAGCAGGCAACGGGATTTCAATTCCGATGACCGACAGCTTCTTACGGGCAAACCCCATACCAAAAATAGTGCCGACAGCTAGGTCAAGTTTCTCGAGTGTTGAGACTTGACGGTCAACCATTTGATGGGCTTGGCAAGAAAGCTTCAACCCTTCCTCGTCATAAGGGGAGGGGTGAAGCCTATAAGCCTTCTGATTGCAAGCGCCTAACTATATTGAAGGTCGTACAAAATGTGATTATTAATTAAGAGTAATTTTGGCCAATATTTGTAATTTGAATCTAATATTAGCAAGAAGTAATGTGTATCAGAAGGTCTGCAATGATAGAATGATTATTTAATGTATTGCATTGCACAAAAATTCAACACACGCTCAAGTAATTAAAATGAATGATAAATACAACTACATGAAAACCACTAGAAAATGAAATAAATCATGATTTCTAGTTCAATTGAAATAGTCTAATATGTATTTGTGAGTACATGGACTCACTCTCCCATTGAATTAGAGAAGTTAAAATTACAATGTAAATGTACAACGATGTTTCAGTAATAATAGTTATAACAGGCCATGAAGACCGCAGTTAATTGCAATGGTGGCAATAGTTCACCGTGAATATTGTATATGATATTTGTAGCCCCAACTTGTCATAGAGGTCGTGGTTAAAATTCATGAAAGCAGTTCGTCATGTAGGTCGTACATGTTTGCTTCGGGAACTTTAGTTGACTACATGGCTGGAGTTGGAAGCTTCATAGTCTGTAATAACATTTTTAGGTCATAAAGGCCGGAATTGGGAGCTGCACAGACTATTATAACATTCATAGGCTGCAAAGGTTAGAGTTGGTAGATGCATGAGTTGTGATATCGTTCGTAAGTCACTAAGTTCAAAGTTGGGAGCTGCATGAGTTGTGAACTATGTAGGGTGTAATTGATCACATAGGTCATAGTGGTAGGCTTCCAACATAAAGTTTTAGGAGTCCGAAAAATGTCACCGTATTTAGAATAAGGAGGTTGTAAGCAATTATTGTGGGGTGTGTTATTGCACTTCCTCCGGGGGGCATCATTGCACTACATGTGGAGCGTGAAGTTGCACCATATTTGGGGTGTGTTGGCACACCATATTTGGGAGGTGTTGTTGCATCATAGGTGAGGTGTGTCATTACACTGTATTTGGGGTGTGTAGTTACAACATCATCGATGGTGTGTTTCTCTATATGGTGCAACATATGTCAAGATTTGACAGCGAGCGTTGTGATTCTGCAAGGGGCTTGATTGTGATGATTAAAGGATAGCCAACAGTGGTTGAAGATGGTCGATGAGAGGCAGTCGATCATAGTGAATAGTTGTAAGAGCGAGTAATGTTCGTTAAACCTTCGATGTGGAACATTGGAACTCAGCTCCTTCTCCTCCAAGTTTTGGGCTTCCTCTGGTTCAAGGGCTATTATAGCTCTCCCTTCATGAATGGGGTGGGGTTCTATTTATAAATTCTAGGAGAGGTCACCCTTCAAATAAGCAAAAAACTGAGAAACTCCACAAAACGACTTAGAGAGGTTCCTTTGATTAGATGACATTTTATGGACATTTGAGTGCCTCAGAGATGTTTGAATCGAGTGATCTTGAGCTCGTTGGCTTCAACTCGTCGAACTACCCAATTTGAATATAAGCTTGTCAGAATTGAAATCTATCTGACCTTCTAATTATGCATCAGAAGAATAAAAATAATGGCATAACAGCTCGATCTGGACTTGATTTGACTCAAAGTAGACAACCATTAGTGTCATTGTGTTATTATTTTAAAATGGTTCAATTTAACTATAGGTTTGTTGAAATCGAGGTTCTGGATTATTTTAATGTAAGTTCGAATATTTATTGTCAAAAAAATTATATTGAGATTCATGTCATGTCTCAAGATTCGTGTTGGATTGATGTGTAATTAACAAATTTATCATCTGCCAAAAATCTCAAGGCATGAAATGAATCTTACGGCAACTCTTTGAGCAAAAATTGCTCAAATTTCAATTAAAAATCAACTAGAACTCCAATTTCAACAAACTTAATTCAAGCTGATGGACTCGACGAGATGGACCCAACGACGCCAAAATTGTTCCAAGTCAAATTAAGCTCAGATCAAGGAGTTAAACTTCCCTTAGAAAATTTCAATGCATACTTGGAAGGAGAGAAAAAATTCTAAATCTAAAAAATTTATAAGTAAATCAAGTGTCTCATTAAGACAAATCCAACGAGCTCAAGATTGCTCAATTCTCACATTACTAAGACACTCAAATGTTCACTGAAAATCATTTGCTTGAAGGAATTTCTTCAGGTTGTCTGATAGAGTGGTATGAATTCATTCTTTATTTGTAGATACGACAATCTCATACTCTATAAATAGATCCCTAACCCCCTTTTATTGGGCACCTTGAGCCAAAAGAATATTGAAGCTTGTAGGAGTTGAAGTTCATCATTGTTTCCGCACCATAGATTTGAAAATTCTCAACCACTTTCAATCACATTCCTGCAACCGTTGTCGACCACCATCAGCCACCACTTGCTTCTTGTAGTGAAGTCCCTTATGGATCCATAACGCACACTGCAAAGTTCCAGTATATGTTGCAGAATAGTGAAGCACTTGACAAAGAACCGTGTCATCCAATATTTGATGCAACGACACACCCTAATGATGGTGTAGCAATGTGACCCACATATAGTGTCGTCCAAAAATGGTATAACAATGCACCTCGATGATGGTGACTTTCGGTGGATCTCTAAAGCTCTTCCCTCACAACTCTCCACTATGAACTATGTAGTCAACTACACCCTATGTGGTCTACGTCTCCTGCAGCTACTGACTTCATTCTTTGTGGCCTACATATGTTATCATAGCTCACTACCACGACCTACACTACCAACTACGACCTGTGCAGCTTCAGATTACAACCTACGTGGTCCACAACTTGTGCAGTTTTAGAATCTAGTCTCTGCGGTCTACGGACGTCATCATAGCTCACCACTACGACCTACATGATCCAACTATGGCCTACTTTATCCACAACTCGTGCAGCTCCGGCTCAAACCTTTGTGGCCTACAAACGTCATCACAACCCAACACCACGTCCTAAATGACCAACTAAGACCTATGTGGTCCACAACTCATATGGCTCTCGACTCCAGCCTCTGCGGCCTCTGGACATCATCCCAATTCACCATGACATCTTACACAACCAACTACGACCCACATTGTCCAAAACTCCTACACCTTCTGACCCTGACTCCTACAGCCTATGGATGTCATCACAACACACCACTACGCTTATGTGCTCAACTACGATCTATGTGGCACACAGCTCCTAGAGTTTTCTACTATGACCTTTTCTAGTCAGTCGACGCTCCGAAAGCAACTATCTGCTGCCACACGACCAATTACTAACATGACTTCCACTACGACCTATACTCCAATTGGGTGCTACAATCACCGTCTACAATATTTGTGGCAAATTGTTGTCTTCATAACAATCGACTGCAGTCGTTGTACTCCACTATGACAAAGAGCTATATTCATTACTGTCAAACTATAAGTATTATCGATAAACTATTATTGTACATTTACAATAATCAACTTCGTAACATCATATTTCCTAATCAAAAGAATAACGGACATTTGTACTCATCATTCATAGTTAATTGTTTCAGCTAGGTTGGACCCCATGTTTTTTTTCTCTTTCTAGGGTTTTCCACATAAAAATTGAGGTGTCTCCATCTGTTTATTTCTCTTTAATTACTTGAGCATATGATGGATTTTCGTGCAATACTATAACGATAATTCTTTACTTTACCAATGCGGACCTTCTGGCACATATCATGGGTGATGAATTTTGTTGATGATGTTTGAGTGTTACATTCAAGAGTGAATTGATAAGTAAACTAAATTAAAATTGTTTATATAATAATAATAATAATAATACAAATATCTAAAATATCGAACTTGAATCTACGCATGGATATGTCCTCCAAGAAATTCGAGTTAGAAATATAAGAAGATGCTCCCGCATATGAGAATTAGAACAAAAATAGTTGGACGCATTTGAGGTTCTAATCGAACTTATAACCATGGCATACCAAGTAAATGAGGCTGCTTTATTAGATGTGAGGAAGAGATGGGACTAATGGTCAGTTTGGGGCAGCTGTAGCTTATTGAATAATCTGCTGATAAGCTGATTAAAAATAATCTGCTGATAAGTTAAGTATGATGGTTATTATAAATTTTTTTTTTTTTTGAAAAGCCTGATTGTTGCCAATAAACTGCCACTGCACCTAAATATGTGCAGTGTGAAAACGCTGTTTTCTGCATTTTGAAAACGCATAAGCTGTCAAAATGCAGTTTACCCAAACAGGTTATGTGCATTTTCAAAATGCCACCGCACCAAATAAGCTGCCCCAAACAGGACCTAAGCTCTGGCCAACGGATCAACAGTTGCGCGGAAGAGGATATCAAATTAAGGGCCTGTTTGATAGAACTTTAAGATGGCTTTATGTAAATCTGTCAAACACAAAGAAGTTAAATTTGAAACTTGGCTTTAAGGAGGAAGCCTTTTCTGGTAGCGCAGGAAGAGGAGGGAGACCAACAAACATCATCAAGGGATTTAATTGGATTTAATTTAAATCATATCAAACATCTTTGTGGATTTGACACATCTGAATTTGATAAATATGAATGTATAGGATTTACAAAATTTATTTAACTTGAATCTCTGGCGCAGCCAAACACCACCTAAGGATTGGACTGTTTTATTGCAAAATAACATTTGGAGAGAGTGAACAGCTACATAAACAAACATCAAAGTTTAGATGTTCAAACAAGTAAATACATAAGCCTTATGTTATAGGTATATACATCCCCAACCAAAGCCTGCACCCAAACTAGGGTTATTTATGGGATGCATCTCAATAAAAATAATGAAAATAACCATAAGATGATGGATGATAACTTCTTCCTAACCTTTGCTAAACTTGAAGTGGTTCAAGTCAATCCACCACAATTTACAGAAATTATCGGCAACTTCATTCGTGCTCCGCCAATTAAGCATTTAGAAAAATTATTGATGCTTCTTGCATGATGCTTTTATCTATTATGAATCATATATGATCATTATTCTCAATTATTGTCATTTTATTAAAAAAATGCATTAAAATTTAACAGAAGAGGGACGAGTGGCAGAAATAAAAACAATAACTTGAAGAATAATGATAAAATAAAACAAATTAGAATAACATCAATCAAAGATGAGATGATAAATTATATATTAGGCGACGTAGATTCCAAACAACTACATAAAATTATAAAAAAAGCTGCCAAAATAACAAATATTCATCGAAGAGGGAGAATGAATGCATGAAAGAGTAGGTGATGAACCACCTGCAACAATACCAAATGATTTGAAAACATGCTACAAAAATAACTAGCAAGACTGTCGTGAGGCTATGGAAACGTGGGGTTGAAGAAAACTCTCATGGACTGGCTGCAGATATCTTCATCCGTAGGCTTCCTTGTGCAATAATGCGACACAAATCAAACTTGAAATTGAGAATGTCAGCTTCGCTTAGTTGCCATCCTCATCCTCCTCATCTTCCTGTTCATCATCTTCATCATCCTCCTCACTGCCTTTATCCTGAAAATATAAGAAACAAGTTAAGAAAACATAATGCAACCAGATTTTTATAAAGGCCCATCCAACTGATGAATCTATACCATTATTGCTGTTTCAGAATTCATTATGACTTCGATTATAAAAATTTAACCTCGATAATGACTTAAGATGTCATGTAAAGATGCACAAGCCCAAAAAGACAGCCAAAACTCCCAAATGATCGAAATAAAATAAAACATAAACATTGAATGCTTAAGAGTCGATCTGCATTTGAGTCTACATAGGTTGTTCATTTTAATAGAAAGACGATATTAATTGAACTTTTTGACATTGTTTTACAATTCTAGCATGGGCAATCAATGCATTTGCCTACACCTGGCCGTTTCATTCAAAGAAATGGGGGCATTCCATACAAGAAAACCAATAGCCACTATAGTCTAACAAAAATGATTGAGCGACAGATAAGTGGAGATAATGAAATAGGGCACCAACCTCATCGTCATCATCCTCGTCTCCATCAAAATCTTCCTCATCAGCTTCCTATTGAAGGGGCAGAAATAGTTTATAAAGGTAGTATATACATCAGCTCCATATAAATATGGTACTGCTTAAAAATTTATTGAGAAGAAAAAAAAACAAAACAAAACAAAACAAAACAAAAGGTCAAGAAGCCTTACATTGTTGAAATACCTTAGAGGGTTTGGCCACAAGTCCTCTTTTATAATCTCAGCGATCTAAACATTTGCGAGAGCAGAGACTTAATAAGGAAAAAAAAAAAAAATCTTAATCTTAAATTGTAACAAGATGTTTGTAACAAGATGTCATATATAGCCAGCTAAGGTGGCTGGATATAACTGATAATGAAGTTATAGATAATGGAAACTTGAGAGCACATATATTGGCAAACTATGAAGGAGAACATTGGCGTCTTCACGATAGCACAAAACTCTACAAAATTAAAATCCACTACCATTAGTAGCTGCTGCAGCAAACTAACTAACCTCATCAGAAATTCCCCCCGAGAGACTTTTTGCTCGAGTTTCATCAAACCAACAAAAAAAGCTGCATTAATAATAAGATCAGAATGAATCGCATTTTTCAATGAACCAACAAATGAAAACCACATTAATAAACCCAGAAAAGAGTTAATAGACGATGGTAGTTCTTTAAAATATCAAAAAATGATTTATACTACATCAATATGACTAAAAATAAAATCAATCTTAAAAACAAAAGGATCAGCTGGAACAGATTATAAATACTTGTGTCAAATATGATCTTTGAAAGCTAGCATAGATCATTTGGATCAGATCTTGAGCATATGATGCGTCCTACGAAATCATCAAAACAATAGCTCAAGAAATCAACTGAGAGGTTTCATCCCTGCGGCTCAAGTTACCAATCGAGCTTGAAGGTGTGTGAGAATGGAAACTAATTCAAAAGAATCTCCCCTTTGGAATGAAAACTGGGAGCTCAAAGGAAAACCATTCTCACTTGAAAAGGGGAAAATGAGTTTAAAAGTTTTTTACATTCCCTAGAGGAGTTAATTTATAAATGTGAAGATGAAGGGCTATTTAATGCTTTTACTGAATGAATGATGAAGGGGAGATTTTTGTCTACCGACCAATTTGAAAACTGAGAAGAAAGACGACTCTATTTTGAAATCCATATCACTTTACCCTTGGAGGTGATAAATAAGAGAATGAAGGTTTTAGGTGTGGCTAATGATTGGAATTATGTTGTAGTCTGAATCTATGATTAATTTCAGGGAACGCTGATTATCAAATCTTGATTAAAGCCTCAAGATCTACACTGATCTTATGAATTTGATGAAGGGTATTAGCAAATTTTGAAAGACGTATTATCGCTCCATTTTACACCCATAGCAAAGAGATTGAAGTAGCATGAATCTTGGCGCCAAGGTTCAGACAAGAAGGAGTAATTATTTATTATATTTTTACAGCCAAATATCATTTGCCACCTTATTTTTACATTTATAATAACTCGCCAAAATAAGTATAACTTTAAAGGGGGGTTACTTCAACATCTCGAGTCTTTGTAATCAATAGGAATAGTCTTAACTTTGTCAAACAACTACTCCAAGATAATTATTGTGGTTATTCATTTTGAGTTGCAAATCAAGGTATCATAAGCTGACCCATAAATGTGACCTTCTGTAGATGACTTGGCCTTTACATGAGAGAAACTTGTTCCAACGTCAAACCAGAGAATATCCTTCAATTTTATATAGATCATGTGTGTGGGTCGAGCATCAGGTTTGGCCATAGGGCCTATTCCTTAGGGGGCTAAGATTTGGTCCAAACTCAACTAATAAGTAGGTTGATTGCTCCAAAAGATAATCTTCTAAACTCGGATGAATCAGACAAGGGCTAATAGTCCACTGGGCCAACTTTCAGGTTCACACATAATTGCTTCTGATGCAAGACCCGCGAAGATGACACGCTTGGGCTCATGCTTACATGATTTTGAAATGATGGGAAGGGATTGCAATAAAAGGAATAATAGAGATGCGATATCCGAACATCACCCTTTACAATGAAGTACAGTTCTTTAATTATTCATTTTCATTTCTCTCCCTCTCTTTCTTGATGTGGAAAAAATTATTGCTCATCTTTTGAGAAGCGGCAAAGAGTTATTTTGATCGCGCCAACTTCTAGATCTTATATGGTGAAGAAATAGATAGGTTTTATCATCCCTATAACTCATGGAAGAGGCACTTCTCAGATTAAAGAAGTTAAAAAGGTCATCTAAACCACACTAGTTATTCCCAAAAAAAAAAATCAAATGAACAGATTAAAAAAATATTGCGACTTATAGATACCTCTTGGCCTGACGTTCAAAGGGTTTGTTCAGTGGTGGTCTAAGCTTGCTCTAGGCTTAAGGGCTCTCTCTTTTAGTCATTTTAATGGAAAAGAGGGATAGGTAACGAACAACAACTATAACCATATGGCGGTAATCTAAGTATTTTTGCATTGTTTATGTTGAGAATTGTATATAGTTTAGGGTTCTATCTGTAAATAAAAAATATAGAAGAAATCTAGAGATTTAATAAGTTGTTAGGGTCAATATAAACCCAAATTTTTAATGAATAGAAGTGGTTTTTTAGAGCAATTATTTCAAATTGGTATCAGCGCCCTAACCTTACCACTACCAGCTCAATCCGGAAACTCCCCACTCGGAAGTCAGGCGACCTTGATAGAATCTAAGAAATTTGTGGGAAGAGGAAGGACAAAAAGGCTGAAACCCGCGCGTACTTCATGCCTCAACGAGAAGAGTCTGTATTGTGAAGCATCCGCGACGAGTCACAATTGCGGCGACAAATTGGGTCAGGAGTGGTGTCCTCCTGGCAAAGCAGTTGCGATTAGAGCTAGCAAAGGAGGCTTCAGCTTGAAACAGAGAGGCTGGAGCAACTTCAGTGGTCTTCGTAAGCATAAGTCTCGTCATTGCCTTCTAAATGGGCTCTAACCACAACTATATTGTGTGTAAAGCGATGAGAAATATCGCAACACGGTGCGGTCTTGCTTGCGGCTTGGAAGTGAGGAAGGCAGCAGACCAAGGCCTTCGTTTCTGGAGTTGCAATCAACAATAGAGAGTGAATGATAGAAACGACTGTAGTCTTGCATGCGGTACAGAGGGGTTGCGATTTCGTGCGGGCTAAGTGGATCACACGAACTTGCAGGACGGAATTCGTGAGTGATCTGTGCATCTAGACTTGATCCTTGTGATTAAAGACGCCAGGAGACATAGATAGTGCGAGAGGTAAGAGATTGGAACTTCTGGGGAAGATAGATCATGAAGTTCTAAAGGACTTGGTTGGGCTCAAACAGGGAGTTAGCATTTCGACAGGAGCCACTACCTCAACACATACTTCGACGCAGGTGGAGATGGATCTCCCTCCTATGGATCTGAAGCTCGATGGACTGGACACATACTGAGTTTATCGAGTCGGATCGAGGTTGCTCCAGTAGGGAAGAGGCTAGAAGGATACTTAACGGAGGGGTCAAGCCGAAGAGTAACAATACCGAGGGGGATGAATGGAGGACCACACATACATTGTTTTACAACTGGTTACTCGACTCGATAATTTCATCAATTACGTCATTCAAAAAGTGAAAGACATCTGGGTAAAGCTGAAGATGACCTACGTTGGGACTAAGAATCACATGAAGGTATTCCAGATTCGCGTGACCTAGAGGCAATTGTACATGTTGATAAATCGATTTAAAAATACTCTATAGAACTGAAGTGGTTGTGACAAGATCTTTGATCATTTCTCACCTATGTCGAGCTGCGGTGATCCGAGTTGCAAGAAGGGAAAGATCTTTGCACAAATAAATACTATGCAGTTTATGGCTCGTCTGGACTCGATCTTTGATTAAAGGATGTCAGTCCTCCTAACCAAGGCAATGATTCCTTCACTGGATGAGGCATCCAATAATCATCAAAAGGGAGCATTGTTACTTATGCTCACTCAACCAAAAGTACCAATGATACTGATACTCTTGCCTCAATATCCACCACAAAACACCAGAGTGAATAGTAGATTTTAATACACCTCGACATGTCATAGGTGCCGCTAGTAAGTTCTCTTCCTATAATCACTTGGCAACTTCAAAGAACATTCAGACTGCTGATGGTACAACACATCTTATACTTGCTAAGGGTACAGTGAGGTGTAACAGTTCTATTATTACGTCTAATGTTTTGCATGCCCCTACTTTTCCACTGAACTTTTTTCTTCATTAGTGTATATATACTCCAGCTAAAATGTGTTGTTTAATTTAATATTCCTAAGGTGTTCTTTCAAGAAAAATGGACTGGCATGTGGCATAATAGACTCTGATACTTGGATAGCAAGTAGATGGACTCAGCCTTGACATCCATCATAGAAAGTGCTGGAATAGGAGGATTTAGAAGAGTGTGGAGGATGTGTTGTTGCCAAATCACAAGCACATATGACACTATTGATTTAGTCTATTGAGTCGTTTATATCTATCTTTGTATGAAAAGGCAAATAAGCAAAAACTTGTGTGATGTTTGTGAAACTAGGAGCTCTTATGTTGGTTGTGGTAATATTAGTTCTTGTGTTTTTGATTTGGTGAATTCAAACGTATGGGGAACTTGTTCTACAACTTAGATGAATGGTTTCAAATATTTTGTTATTTTTATTAATTATTTTTTGGTATTACTTAGTTATATCCGAAGAGAAATAAAAGAGATGTGCATGCCTGCTTTAAATACTTTTACAGGATAATTTAGACAATGTAGTGCGGTAGTGAATATAATGAGATCTGATAATGAGACAGAATATACCAACAAGACGTTTGAAGAGTATATGTCAGCCCAAGGGATACAACAACAAACTACATGTCTATACACACCGACACAAAACGAAATAACAGAGTCTTCTAGAGGCGGCCCGAAGCATGATGATCTTGATGAATATCCCAAAGCACATATAAGGCAAGTTATTTTGACAGTCCCTCAATTAATCAACAAAATGCCCTTAGAGTGTTGGAGTAGAATTTCCTTGCGAGTTGTGAAATGTGTTTTTGTGGGTTATTCTGCCATCCAGAATGGGTATGTTTGTTGGAGTCCAATAGAGAAGAGACTGAGTATGGATAACTTTTAGAGAATTTGGTCTGTACTATACTTTGGAGATTGACCTTGCCTTTGATGACTCGCTATATACTAAAGGTATAGGCGAGAATGAGAGAGTAGTGATGGTGAGAAATTAGTACTGGGAATGATGTTTTGTTAGTTGTGCGGGCAGGATCGACAGAGGAAGAGTCGTAAAATGAGAAAAATGAGCCCGAAGGTGGTGGGATTTAAGCTTAAGGAGAGCTAAGGGTGTATACAAGAACGCAGAATAAAGAAACAGTGCCTGCCACTCCACTCGTGCCAACAAATCTCGTCCCGGCCTACCCCTACTCCTGAGATGCCTATATTGTGCACCTTAAAATTCGATAACACAAGTGATGATTCAACTTATTTCTCCTCACACTCCCATGACTTTAAGGACCTCTCGCATCAATGTAGACAATCCTTTTGATCGTTACTCCCCTAATCGTTTTAGTTTCTCACATGGAATTGCCTAGTTTATCTCATATTCTAGCACATCGCATTTACACGGAACATTCATTGCATCATTAAACACTGTGTCGATACTCAAGTGTTGGCAGGTAGCTCAGGATGATCCAAAATGAAAAATTGTCATGCTAGAAGAACTTGGTGCTCTCGATAAAAACATGGCGTAGGAGCTCGTGTTGCTACCAGTAGGAAAAAAGACAATCGGTGCAAATGAGTCTTCATAATGAAGCCATACCTCAGAAGAAAAAATTGATCGTTACAAAACACGGTTGGTGACGAAACAGTGGGCAAGGTATGAAACAACCTCCTTAAGCTTGGTTTGACAGGTGCATGAGAGCAATGATAGGCATGAGCTATTAGCATATCAATGTCAACCGCACTGTTTTTTCGACAACATGGTGATCACATTACTATTTTTGTTGTATATGTGGATGATATGATTGTCACTGGTGATGATGAGGGAGAGATTGCTCCGTTGACTACAATTTTGGGCAAAGAGTTTGAGATGTCAGACCTAAGACAACTTAGATACTTCTTTGGGATCAGGGTGGCTCGTAGAGTAGAGGGAATTGTTCTATCTCAAAGGAAGTATGTGCTAGAGTTACTCATAGAAACAAACATGTTGGGATGCAAGCCTGCAGTCTCATCAATAGTTTAGCGTAGAGACAAGAGACAGGGTACAAGGATCGTGAGAGATACTAGAGGTTTTGGTAGGTCGTCTCATCTATCTGAATACTCGTCCGGACATATCATTTGCAGTAAGTGTGGCAAGCCGCTACATACATGATCCGAGGATGGGCCACATGGGGATGCAATGAATCGGATTCTAAGATACCTAAATAGTGCACTATGGAAGGGGTTGATTTTCATAAAAAATGGGCATTTGGCACATTGACGACTATTTTGACTCTGATTGGGTTAATTGTGCTGAAGATAGGAGGTCCACATCATAATATTGCATGTTCGTAGGGGCAATTTGGTCTCTTGGAAGAGAAAGAAGCAATTAGTAGTTGTGAGGTCGACGACAAAGACAGGGTACAAGGCCATGGACTCAAGAGTTGCCAAGATGTTATGATTGAGAGCTCTATTAGTAGAACTCAAGGTGGACCAAGCAGCTCAAATGAGGTTGTAGTGCGACAACAAGTCAACAAATTTACCAGCATGTTGTAGCAAGACAAAACCAAGTATGTAAAGATTGATATGTTCATCATCAAAGAGAACCTGAACAGTTGACTACTGGAGATAAGTCATGTAGCTACTAAGAGCAAGTAGCAGACTGCCTCACCAAGAAACTTAGCTCATTAGATCTAAGTTGCCTTATAAGATTGGTTTAGTGAATATCTTTTGCCCATCTAAAGAAAAAGCGTCGAGAATTATATATATTTTAAGGTCGTATTTGTAAATAGGAAAAATAGAAGAGGTCTAGAGATTTATTTGTAAATAAAGTTATAAGGCTCTATATAAGCCTAAGGCTTGAATGAATAGAAATGGCGCTTTAGAGCAATTATTTCAATTGTTTAGTTGGTCATCATAAATGCCTTCGGAGTTTGTAGTCTACTTCACATGGAGCTGGCATGAGAAAGTTAAGGATCAATCTAAACTTTGTCAGTTTGTGAGATTTTGAAGAACGTATCCCTTCGGAATTGAAATTACATCTTTGGGATTGTTTCCTTAGCCATGTCGGGTGAGAAAAGTCTATTCCAACATTGAGGAATTGTGTTGAGCCATGTTCAGATTGATGTTATGATTGAATATTCCTTGGATTGTTTTGATCACAATGCAAATGCGTGCGAGTAGGTTAAAGCAATATAGACATATATGGGTTAATATAAGAATCAAAATCTTCCGAGATTGATTAAGTCACAATGGAACAACATAAAAGTAAAATCGAGCTATGGTCCAACACATGCATTTTAATGTAATTAAACCTTATTTAGATTAATTAAGTTACGATGCAGACAATAAAGAAAAGGTCAACACAATAGCATATGAAGTTATAGAGGTGAGCATTAAAAGTAATTTACATTCCCCTGAAATGAGGCATTCATACAGGTTAGCATAAAAAAATAAAAAATAATAAAAAAAAGGTAATATTGCTGAAGTAGATAACGGATGAAGGGGACACCTTATCTTTATTCATTCTGAATGAAGATGCCTAAGTGGAGGGGTATTTTGATCACCTAAACAATCAACTATGATTGAGATTTGCCTCATTTTTAAGATATGCATCAAACCATTTTGCCCCAAGAGGGGATGAATGGGGAAACAAAGCCGTCAATCTTTAAGATCATTGTGATCTATGATTCGGAACAATGATTCTAAGATTGGCATAAGGTGTGCGATGGATTGTCAAATCTTAGTTAATCCTTTAAGATTTGTTCTTGATTTTATGAATTTAAAGAGCTTACAAACATTTAAACACAATAGGGTGGCCAAAATTAGAGAAACCATCCACCCTTACCCATGCTACAGAGTGATTGAAGCATGAATCTTAACGCCATAGTTTGAACGGTCAAGATTAATTGATTGTTATTATATTTATAGGAGAGTTTCAACCATCAAGAGATAAGAAAAAACCAGCCCAAAAAAATAGAACTGAAGATTGATTTCAACACCTCAAAAAACTTGAATATTTGAGAAAAAGACGCCTCGCATTCCAAGTAAGAAAATCATGAATGAATCACAGACAAGACGTGTGACCTAGACAAAACAATCTATCTAAGCCGTATGGTTTCTTTATATTTAAAGTGACAAACCAAGTTGCTATTAAACTACCATCCACAAATTAAGCCTGAATTTTTTGCAAGCCATACAACGTGAAACTTCAAGTTCACAAAAAGAGGAGATAGCAATAATTATGGCCAAAAACTTTGGCGATTAATTGAAAATGAAAAAACAACAATATAAAAGTAGTACAGAAGACTTTCCCAGTCAATTAAAGTACTGCTTAAAGTCCAATGACCTATTTTGCCATACACAAAATGCATAAAAGTTATTGTTAGGCGTTGATATCATCATATGGTAATATAACCAGAAAATATAAATGAGTTCAGAGACCCCACACTACGCTACATTATCTTCGTAACAAATTTCTACAAAAATATGAGAATGTTTTGTTACAGATAGGTAAGCCGTATTATTCATCCAATAAAAAATGTGTTTCAAGAATAAGATGTCAATTACACAGCTGGACAATCCGCTATGCTAATAATTGGATGTCAACACATTCAATGAACCAAGGAAAATCAATATAAAAACTTGCCTTTCCTCAGTAAGGGAGCGCTTCTTTCCTTTCTTTTCATGAGAAGCACCATTTGCAATACCCTTAAAAACATAAAAAAATAGGTTAAAATAAAACAGTAAAGAAATAAGCACAAAAATTAGTTGAAAATTGCACTTGCCATTCCCTCCTTCCACTTGATAGTTGTTCCAGCTATGTCAGTAGTTCCATCTTCAAAAAAGGTGTACGTCTTTGATAGCTTTGTCTCCTCAAAATATGGATTAGTGCTGAAGTTCTGGACATGAATCAAATTGGTTACAAATAGTATAAAACAGTTAAAAACACCCAATCTCTAGAAAAAATGCATACATCTCAGGATAAATCAAATACTCACAAAGGTTATAGTGTATCCTGATTTTAAATCCTTAGAATCTTCCACTTCTAAAGATGACAGGTACTTGAAAATCTATTTCGATGCAAAAACTATGGAGTCAAAACTTATAAATCTCAGAGACAAAGCAATTCAATTAAATGAAAAAAGGAGCAAATATTTTACCCAAACAAATAAATAAAATGGTATAAAGGGTTTTAGATTAAACATGCTGATAAAATTTCTAAAAAAAAGAAAAATCTTTTGACAAACCTTCTGGTCTTCTTCGCTAAGAAGTTGACCAAGCCCTGGATGACTCATAAACTGCAGAGAATAGAGCATTTAAGATAATAAGCAAGCAGCCACAAGCAGAGTAAATCTCTAAATGAAAGATCAAGTTATGACATTCCACATACTGCAGTCAACCAAAAGTCAGGAATAGATTGAATTATGTCATTTCTTCTCTTATAGACTGGTTGGCGTATCTCATTAAATTTTTGTTCCACTTCCAAAACCTTGTCACTTGCATCCTCGTTTATCTGAGCGATATGAATCAAGAATAGGAAATTACAATCACAAATATGGAAGAACCAGCACTCTTCAGTTTGAGTGTAAAGTAAAAACCTTAGTTACAATAAATATAACTATAAATAAATAAATAAATAAATATAT
>NW_018164980.1:412644-413519 GCF_001263595.1 Phalaenopsis equestris | reverse complement strand
TATTTTTATATATATATATATATATATATATATATATTAAAATAATATTGAAAAGTAACATGCTTGTCCCTCGGCACTGAAATGCAAATCAATGAAATTACATCATTGGAGATTACCATGATCACAAGTTTTTTAGGGATTGAACTCAAAGAGCATAGTGACAAAATGGCTACGGGATAAAAGAAGCATGTTAATGAGTGATTCACAGAACATCAAATATGGGATTGATAAACTCAATGCTCCAACCGACCTTAAATTCCAGAATGTCTAAGAAAGAGGGCCAACTACTTTGTGTTTCCACATCAACTTATTTTTCACCTGTTTGATATGGGACTAAAGAAATTAGCTTCACGTGTCCCATAATCTCCCTCAGAGATCACACTGACAATGATTATCAAAACAATCTTTCTATTTTTTTTAATTTCATCAAATATCATGCACCAAGGTCATATTCAATCACATGGAGAGTGCACGAAATTCACCCGCTCTTGAATCTAGCTAGACCACAATAGATGCAGCCAATACTCATGAAAGCCAAAAACCAAATGCCCTTTTATCTGGCCTCTACACCAATAAAATTTTCACTTAATTGATGTGGTATTACACTCAATATTCTCATGAGTCTTATTCCCATCAAATAAAACATATCCATATCAACCATCACACCTGATCAAATATTTTTTTTCCTAACATCATCAAATATAAAGCATCAAGATCTTAATCAATCACATGGAGTATGTATAGGACTGGCTCTTAAAGCTGCCTCGAACATAGTAAAAGCAGCCAAGATCCATGGGAGAAATAAATCTTCTGAAGCACTCCATCCGAGCCAAACCGCCCACTTTAATACCACCTGATTGGGGATTTCAATCATG
>NW_018164980.1:408104-412565 GCF_001263595.1 Phalaenopsis equestris | reverse complement strand
GGGGGGGGTGGGGGGGGTACTCAATATGCCAATAATTAAACTCATTTTCCACTGAAAATCTCAGGCACATTGATGAAGGCCAAACTCATTATAGTTATGCACCAACATAGTTATGCACCAACATATTTTGCGCTTCTCTAATATGGTACGTAACACAAAACTCTCATGTGTCTTAACACTAACCAGAACAATATTTTCTGGGTAGGCAATGGAGAGGCAAACACCCATTTTACATTTAAAATCAGATTAATGAATTCATCTAAAATGGAAAAAGGTATTGAGGATAGCAATTGGTTAGAAAAGTTTTTGGAATGAAACAATTTAACTTCAAATGTGAAAATGTTAAAATGTTGTCGACTACAGAACAGAAATCCTATCCAATGAGCTTCGCTATGCAGGTGCTGACCACACCTAGTTTCAACTGCTTAAAAATTTTATCTCCAATTATTTACCTTTCTTATGAAGAACATACCTTGCATTGGGAGAAATGCCAAATAAGGACGTCTTATACAATTTCAAAATAGATTATTCCGCAAAGCAGAATGCTAGTGAAAATATGAAAAAGCAGATTTAATTATAGCTGAAGTCAAAAGGATAATAACACCTACATTATTGAATGAGAAGATAATCATTCGAAGCATGTTTTATTAATCGGAGTATGCATCCATTTTTTCTAAATGCATGGAGGAGTTTTATAAATCCACCTTAATCAAAATTTCCATTAATCAACTTCTATTCTTTTATTATCTTTAAAAACAACTTTCACACGGAAAAAAACTAAAATAGCAAGATTGCACATTGAAATTGATAGCTAAATATCAAAACCACCATAAAAAGACAAAGCGCCGATCTTGAAAAGAAAACCTCTACTCGAAGAACAAGGAATACAAAATTCAAAAGGTTGTACTAACCTTTTCGAGCTCATCCTGCACCTCCTGCAATTTCTCTATAGAAAGCACCAGTTCTCCGTCGATATGATCTGCGGACTCTTCACCTTCCTGCTCGGCGATTTTCGACCTCTTCCCCTTGTCAGCCGCCATGCTCACCGCTAAACCCTAACCCTAAATTCAAACAGAAGACCAACAATGCAAGTTTGCATACGAGAAAACGATTAAATGAGGCAAAGGGAACGGAAGGGTTCTAGGTTTACCAATGTGTTTCGAGCAACAGAAGGGATCAGAAGGGTTCTAGGTTTACCAACGTGCTTTCAGAAGAAAGATGGCCTCCTTTTGATATATATATAGCGCCTCTCTGTCGAGTCCCGTCATTTCATGTAACCTTACCCCCACTACCCTCTTCCGAAAATTAATCCAAACGAGAACGCGATCGTTGGAGAAGAGCGATTCCCAAGCATGATTGGCGGTGAGAGTTTCTTTAAAACTATGGACAAATACGGATCACAGATTTTATTTATTTGTTATTTATTGTCTAATAAAAAATTAAAATGAAAAAAAAATGAGAATTTTAATTAGTATCATACAATGATAATATTTGGTGCAGTACACACAGAGCATCAGAATCATTACCAGTTACAAATCAAGCAGTCTTTCGTCCATATTTTAAAAACTAACTAAAATATCAGAATTCAAGATAAATTCCTACCTCGTATTTTCACTTTTATCAAATCTCATTGGTTAGACCGTAACACGCGTAAATATAACAGTTTGATAGTTCAAGAAATCACTTGGATGCTTGGTTTGTAAATATCAATATTTTAGGTGCTTCATATATGATTATCACTAAATATTTTTATATAATGCATCATAAAGATATTTATATCATATGACATGAATTTTGAGATATTTTTTTAGTAAGAAACATTTCATATTCAAATTGAAGATCATTGAATACCCCTTTTTCAACGGATTTATAGTCAAACTAACTGTGTCGACAAGAAGAGCTCGATGATACTAAAACTGGTTCAAGTCGAGTCCGATCAAGTTTATATTAAGTCATTAAAGCACATTTAGATGTTTTAGATCATTAAATGAATCATCAAATGAACTCTAAATTTGAAGGACTTGTTATCAAACTAAACATCTCGACGAGAGGAATCTAATGAGTCTAAGCTCGCTTAATTATGAGATCATTAAGACTCTCAAATCATTAAAAAAATCGGTTACGATTAAAGGGGGATCAATATGGGTTGTCTGATCAGGTGGTTGGGAAAATTATTCACAAAAAAATAAAAAATATAAAAAAAAACAAAAGAAAATCCACATACTCAAAGCCTATAAACAGCTGTCCTCCCTTCACTTGAGGGGAGGGGAAGAAGGCGTAGAGTTTTAATGTTCTTATGAACCGGAGACCCAATGAAAACATTTAACCTTCATAACCACCAACCATCATTAATTGTTGCTCGTTTGTCGTCATTACTCGCCTCTATCGACTACCCCTGTTTATAATGTCATATTTGTAATACAATTGTAATATATAATGACATATTGACTGATGATATATAATTACAGTGTTGTTCTAGATAAAAACTCAATGATATCTTCTGGCTTTCATAGTTGTTGACCACCACTCGTTGACTGCCCTAGCTCGTCATCGTTGGCCACCTTTGCTTGTAACTTGGTATTTGAAATATGGTCATAACATCTAATGTCATATTAAAGATTCAATGATATCTAATTTCATTATTGTTCTAGACTGAAGACCATATGATAACTTTCGGTCTTTGTGGCCATTGAACATTGTCAAACACCACTCGTCGGCCTCAATCGACCACTATTGGTGGACCCCTGCTTGTCGTCATTGGCGACACCTGCTTGTTAACATCGTATCCCAAATATAATTATAATGTATTATATTGTATTGAAGTCATTACGATAATTTTTTTGCCTTCATAGCCAACGACTACTGTCGACCACCATCGATTGTCGCCACCTATTAATACCAACTATCGCCTGTCACCACCTGTAACAATTGGCCACCAACCACTGATGACCACTACTTACAACTGTTGTAGCCAAAATACGAAGATTGTTTATAACGCATGTATTTATCTCTTAGGTCATATACCACAAGTGTTTTCTATGGTGTAAAATAGTAAACCCAAAAGATTGGTTGCAGCCACCAACCGATGTAACACCAACTATGACCCTTGTGTCCGCTACTAGAGCTTCCCACTGTGACATCTATGACCAAATAACACTATATCAGTCACCAACTATGATATATATAGCTAATTGACGCTATTGCAGCCCCCAACTATGACCAATGACCAACTATTATTGTGGATTCCAACTACGACCTCTATGGCCTACTGTCGCTATTATAACCCTAACTATGACGTATGTGGTCAATTACTACTATAGTTTTCAAACACAACATCTATGTAAAATTGACATAATTATAATCATCAATTACGACCTCTATGGCCAAATGACATTATTACAATCACTAATTATGACATTTATGGCTAACTGACATTATTGCAGTCACCAACAATGACCACTATGGTCAACTGATGCTACTCGAGTCACCAACTAGGGCCTCTGTGGCCAACTGCCATTATTGAAGTTACCAACTCTGACCTATGTGGTTAACTGACATTATTTCAGTTGCCAACTACGGCCTATGTGGTAAAAAATTGTTATTATAGTCTCCAACTATGTCATATGTGGTCAATTGATGGCATTACAAACACCCACTATGACAATTGTGGCCAACTGACATTATTACAATCACAAATTGTGAATTATATGACCAACTGATTATACGATAGTATCCAACTACGACCTTTGTGGCCAGATGATGTTATTGCAGTCACCAATTACAACATATGTGGCTAACTAATAATATTATAGTCTCCTTTTGCAACTCATATAACCAATTGTTAATATTATAGTTTCCAATCATAACCTTTGTGGTCAACTAACGTTATTTCATTCATCAACTACAACTTTTGTGGAAAGTTAATGATATTATATTCACTAATTGCAACTTTTGCGGTCAACTGACAATATTGCAACTATCAACTATGGCTTATGTGCTCAATTGACGATATTATATTCACAAACTACAACCTATGTGTCTAATTGATGATGTTGCAATCTCCAACTACAACCTATATGGCGAACTGCCACTATTGTAGTCATTGATACATCAAAAATATATGCATTTTTAAACCCATATTTTATACCTATTTTTTATGATATTGCACTTTAATTGAAGATATTTTGATGTTTTCTTGCAGGTTGTTGATTTTTAGGGCTTAAAGCAAAAAGAAAGCAAAAAGGATAAAATTTGGAGTCAAAATGACGTTTTTGAAGAAATGCTCAGCGCCGGTAGCGCCGATGGCGTAGAACAAATTAACGCGAAGATTTTTTACTCAGCGCTAAACTAGCGCCGACGGCGCCAAAGGCGGTTCAGACCTCGTTTCTATAAGGTTCAATGTATTTGGATGATTTTTGAAGAGTTTTTGCAGGCACCTCTTGGACAGGCACCTCTTGGAGA
>NW_018164980.1:386835-408034 GCF_001263595.1 Phalaenopsis equestris | reverse complement strand
GTTTTTCACTCCTCTACTTTCATTTTTTGCACCACATCATTCCATTTCACTTCCATATTAGAGTCAATTAGTGATTTTTTTTTCATAGTTTAGAGTTTTTGTGATGAGATTTAGTGTGAAACTTTCTATAAGAGTGTTGGAAAAGGAGAAAAGTGAGAAATATCTTCTTCCTGCATTTCTAAGGAAAGGCTACAAAGGATTTGCTTTGAGAAAAAGTTTTCAGATAAGTATTGTTTGTTTATTAATGTTATATGAACTTTCTTTTATATATGAAATTTATTTTTTGTTATTTCTTTCTCATGAAGTTTGAGTAGTTCCATCTATCTTTCTCCCTACTCTGAGATATGGTGAAATGAAGAGATAATATGAATGTGTTAGGAACTTAATTTACTTTTCGATCTGGCCAATTGAGTTGTTAAAATGTGTTGTGAAATATATGATCCAGGAAATGGAGTATGAGTTCTAAAACAGAGTGAGGATCACATTTGATTTCATCAAGAAGAACATCGTTTATGGAATTAAGTGCAAATAAATAGGGAAATATTATTTGTTGGGTGTGGAATTGGAGAACCTTTAGGGTGACAAATTAAAATCTTCAATTCAAGCTTAGTATTTAAAAATTGAAGCAAGAGCTAGCCTTCAGGTGAAGGGAAGTGGGAGCTCTAGAGTGGGAGCCGGTATCCTCCTAGCATAGCCACAGATTTAGGGACTAAACAACACTGTATTAGAGTAGAGAATTAAAATTCTCCTATTTAACACAATACATATTATGAACATTTATCTCATTTCATTCTTCCATAGCCTCATTGTATTGGGAAGGATGTTTTTTTCACATAAGAATCTTCGTTACATAAATATAGTTAATAGATTAGTATTTACTGTTTTAAATTTTGCATATTTGATTTGATAATAGTTTAGAAATTTAATTTTGATTACATCTCAATAATTTAAATTAGTGACAGTGATTTCAATTGACTTTCTGTGAATTTCCTAGTAAATTTGTCATTTCTAATTTAAACCTTCTCTATAGGATCGATACTTGGGACTTAAATAGAAAGTTCATTATTACTTAATAATGATATGTATACTTACGTAGAATCTGAATATTAATTGATTATATTTAATTAAAATTTACACAATCTGCCACAACAAAAAAAAGTAGAATCAGCCATCAATTATAGTCTTCATGATAAAAAATAATTATTATAGCCTAATTTAAAATATTATAGTTGAATTACTATTGTACATTTTTAATATCAGCATTTCAATTAGTTATTCGCCAATTCATGTGAATAGTGAAATTGCATATTTACAAACACATAATAGATTATTTTGACTAGGCTCAAACCCGTGATTTTTTTCCCTTTCTAAGCTTTTTTCATGTAAGAAATAATTGTGTCTTCTTTTGTCATTTTTCTATTATATATGTGAATGTTGGATCTTCATACAATATCATGATGTTAAATTATCACTCTATTGTTGTGAATCTTCTAGCATGTATGTTAGAATCAAAGTTCTAATGATAGAATTTTACACTTTTTTAATGACTAAGTTGCTTGCTTTAATACTCGTCATTCCAAGGCACAGTCTCAAAGTCCTAGATGTCAAGCTTCATTTTCATTTTTAAGTGATATGCACCACCTAACTTACAAATGAACCTCATTTGCACCTCTTGAAGATAGTGTATAAGGAATGAAGCAGTATCAAAATGTGATCCTCTGACTTTTACATGGGTTACGGTGATATTACATAATGAAGGGGCTCAACTTCCTCAAAATCACTCAATTAGATGTACAGAGTTAGCACCCCCTACATATGTTGAAGTTCCTTCCCATAAAACTGACCTCCCGAATAATGTTAGCTCCACACACACATCCCATTTTGCCAAGCCTAGCAACAAGCCTCCAACATATGTGGAGATTTTAGCCCGACTTTCTCGTAATCCATGATGAGATAAGATTTCAAATGCAAGAAAAATTATTTATCTATTTGAACTAATTCTCAAGAGTTCTCAATTCACTGAGATTGTCCTTCAATACCTTATTCCAATAGGGTGTAGACTTCAAAGTATTGATTCTTATGATGTGATGTAAGACCCGTATGAGCATATTGATCACTTAAGAACTAATTCCACATCGGAGGAAACTTTCACTAAGTCTTGAAAGGTCGTTCATGTTAGCATCATAAACATAATTGTGGTGAAGTAGTCTTCTCGCATTTCATTCAAACTTCAAGTTTACGAGGACCGATTCTAAGCTTGGGGGTGGTGGGGGTAAGTTTCACCACAACTTCAGGAGAACAAAAATGTCAACGTCCTGAAACATAACAACGAGATCAATCATTTACTGTCAACCAAAAAGCATTACCTCAACACACCCTCCTCATAGTAGAGTTCATCCTCCACTAGATTAGGTGGCTGAAATGCTCAATATTTGATACATGGGATGCTTTACAGGCTCGTGTGGGTAATAGTACAATTGAGAAACAACAAAAACAAAAGGTAACGACAACAAAGTTGTTAAATAACATTCTTGAATACAACTGCAATCATATTTTCAAGAAAATGTACGATCCATATTGACCTACACCCCAAACTAAGGAAACATGGAACATTTTGCCACATCATTTTAGGCTTTAACATTTTGTGGTGAGACTTGATTTGACATTTTCCATAATAGTCTACATTTTTCAAGTGATTGCAACATTTCAACTAAATAACCAAAGATAGGTAAAAAATCATTGATAGATTAGAATTAAACTTTCATAATAGAGTACAATTGTTGAGTTATTACTACACTCAAACTAAATAGCTTCATATATACCAAAAAATTTTTGTGGATTATGATCGACCTCTTCCATAATAGGCTATGGTTGTTGAGTGATTCATATGCTCTGACTAAGTAACCTAGGATATATAAAAAAAATCTTGGTGAATTTCATTTAACCTCTTAGTAGAAACTTTAACTAGTAACGTAGGACGAGTCCAACTGTCTAAGTGGATTATTAATGACTTCTTATATATAAATAATCTTAAAATGGTCAATTATCCTTAAAAAATTATTCGTACAAAAAATCTCAAATCAATCAAACATTTTGCATCGATTATTCATACAAATGACCTCAAATCAGTTAAAAATCCTTGGTGGATTATTTATATAAATGAACTTAAATCAATCAAACTTGTTAGTGGCTTATTCACGCCTACTTTTTAACAAATTACCTCAAATCAATCAAACTTCCTTGGTGGATTATTCATATAAATGATCTCAAATCAATAAAACATCATTGATGGGTTCTTCATACTAATGACCTCATATTGGTTGAAAATCTTTGGTAGATTATTCATATAAATGATCTCAAATCGATTAAATATTCTTTGTAAATTATTCATATAAATAATCACACGTTGATCAAACGTCTTAGTGATTATTTATACACATGACCTCAAATCAGTTGAACATCCTTATTGGATAATAATGGCCTCATATCAATCAAACATTCTTCGTGGATTATTCATACACATGAACTAAAATCAATCTAATATCATTGGTGAATTATTCCCACAAATGATCTCAAATTGGTCTAACATCCTTGATGGATCACTCATATATGCCAATGACATCAGCTTAATACAAATACCTGACTAGAGCCTATGTTAATGTCATTGCTTAACACTATCATTTTTGTTTAAGATTTAATTCAAGTGTATGAGATGATGGTGGGTCATTAAATTCATCACCGACCATAATTATTATTTATAGATCATCACCTTGTCACTATGTGATATCACTGACAACCAATAACCCCCACTGTTGTGGTATATTGTTAGTCTCTGTCGCAGGATCATCATCTTCAAGTCAGCACTGCCATCGTGTTGGACCATTTTCATTAGATTATCACTATCGAAAATCACTACTATCATTGTATCACCATTGCTCGACAGCTATTATCTCCACATTATATCATTTGTATTGAACCACCTTTTTTTTTCATTTCTCCTTTTATTTTTAAGGAGCCGCCCACTTGTTCATGGTCATATACTTTTCTTTTCCGAATAAATCTCTTCAAGATCATGTGAATGATTAGGTGAAGAGAGGAACCAAAAAAGCATGAAATATGACAAAGAATGGCAAACAAGAGAAAGAACATGTAAAACTTTTGTGCGATAAATCTCACAAGGACAGGCCAAACATATATGCCTGAACAAGATCAGACTGAAATAGCTTGTGCCAAATATGCATGAAAGAATGTCTATGAAGGCTACCAACAACCAGAGATTTATGTCTGTATAACAATTTTGAGGTCCAAATAGCTCTCAAAGGTATGTATCCCGCTTGATTAATTACATCTCAGGGGTTTCCCAAGAATACTCTTGATCCAAGGAGTTTTGCTTACATTTAAAGTGACAACTAGCACAGGGCTAACAAAGGACAGTTATTTCACAGAGGAATGTTTTGGTGCTTTCAAACATCCTACTAAGCCACAGGGTGGACAATGAGTCTCTCATGATCCAACATGGGTAACTAACTCATAGACACATGGAGCCTACGAAATAACCTGTTCATCTTGATGGGGGTATCCCAATTGTCAAAGCACTTTCAGGCTATAAGGTTAGAGGACCAATCGATGTATCCCAAATAAGTGTCAGCTCATCGGTGATCAGGCCATCAAGATGATATCAACAACAGCATGAGGAGCGACATGACTCAAAGTGGGTAGTTAAGGAAAGGGATGAGAATCTCTAATAGGTAGAGGTAGTTAGATCAAGTCATCATGTACCTGTCATCCCAAGCCATCAAGACTCTAAGTTTACCCAACATAGTTGCGTCCAATTTTGGAGAGGAGCGTGGAGAACTTCATCTTTGATTTCTTGTAGGAGAAGTCTTTCGCTGTTTGTAAGACAGACTAGCTACAAAGTTATTTTTGTCCTATAACCCCTCAACGATCTTGTAGAATGGGCTAGATACACAACTTTCCCGTTCTTTAAGATCCAACTATTCCAACCCCTCCAAGAATGGTTGCATGCATCAAGGCTGTGGGAAATTGAGATTCTAACCCACTAGGATTTAGATCTAGGGTTTATAACGGGAAGTCTCTGATTTACAAAGGATTTGGCTACGAATGTGCTTCCTGACTTTGAGCTTCCTCAAAGAAATCAATAACATAAACTTAACATTCTCTACAAACATCCTAGGGTTGGTTAGTAAAGAAAATACAAATGGTTTTAGGAAATCTCACTGTAGTGATGGTTGACCAATGTCCCAAGCTTGTGTCCCAGATGAAGCCCTCCTAACAGTAGAAGAGAACCCCACCACCAAAGTCTTTCTCCAAAGTAATGATGAAGCTCTCCTTGCTAGAAAGGATCACCGAAGCTGTGCTTCTCCAACTTAGAATGACGGTCTCTTCGCCGAAGAGACCGCAAAACGTAGTTGGAGTAGTCCTTCCCCCATGATAGGATGAAGCTTTCCTAACCAAAACTGTCGGAGAGTATGTCGAAAACTTCACCAGAGAAAAAAGGAAGATGATGATGTAGGAGAAGTTGGAAGGAAACCCACTTCTCAGCCTTCTCATTAAAGAAGAAGATAAAGGATGTTTAACCTTTTGACTTCTTTGCTCTAAGCTCCAAGGAAAACCCTAAACTGCTTGAGGAAAAAGATGTAGCTCTCAAATTTGAGAAAGGTGAATAATGAGTGTTGATAGAGGAGAATGAGGTGGAGATGTGAGGTTAAACTAACTTCCCCCATATAAATCCCAAAAGCGCCCCTTAATTAGCAAAAAATGTTCAGTGAAGGGCAATTAAGACATGCTAAAAATTAGTTAATGCCCAGATTTTTTACAAGCCTAAGGAGATCTCCCCAAGTCCAATAAGAGACTACAAATTTAACTCCAGGTGGCACGCTTCCCTAGGGTTGTTAGGCTAAATTTTAAAACTTGGGTGCGTGTGCATGGTCATGTCGGGCTCGGGCGTGGTCACGCTACTTTGCCCATGGGGTAGGTGTGGTCACACCAGCTCCGTGACATAATTATACCGGGTTTGTTGTCTTGCAGCGTGGTCATTCTGCCTACGGGTGTGACCACACAGAAGGTGGCTTTTGTGCAGTTGAGGGAAGGCTCAGCATGGTCATAGAGTCCCATGCGTAATTGTGCTGTGGACTTTGACTTGCGGCTTGGTCACGCCACCTTCGGGCATGGCCACACTGAAAGCAGCCCCTCAACTTTTATGGGGTAGGTTAGGCGTGGATATAGCTGATTTGAGCATGGCCACATAGCAGTATCCACGCCAGACCTTTATAGGATCATTTTTTGCTCCGAAAGTCCGACACTTGCGTTTCATGACATAGAGAGCTCTCAAAAATTTTATCGACCAAATACACTTTACAATGATAGTTCAACTTGCCCTAGAATGGGAAACCATCATGGATCAGTGGTAGTTGTTATCGGGGCACCATCAGGATGGCGTAAACCCTAGTCCTCAGATGAAGTGCATCTGATAACGTCCTAAGGAATCCTTGAGTTACGGGAGGGCACGCGTTAGCGCCGCACGCTCCCACAACATCACAGGTGCATCAGATGATTGTGACATCAAAACTTGATGCCAAAAACACCATTTTTTGAGTAATGTTGTTGTCCAACCAATGATATTGGACCTCAATAATTATATTTAGATTATTATTATCAGGTCACCACTACGATGCAGCCCTATAACTAGGCCGCCATGGTGTTGGACCATTATCACAGGACTGTCGCAGATGTTGGAATGTCATTACCCAACTATTGACATTCCCAAACAATTGCTTGAATTTGCCAGTCATGAATTGTCTGAGTTTTGATAGACATCAAATGTCTAAATTGGGGTAAACAAATACATCTTATTTCATGGTAGACATCAAACATCCTTTTCATGGTAGAAAACAACATCCTACTTCGGGTGAGGTAATAACATTATACATCAGGGAAAACAATAACAACCTATATCAGAAAATACAACAATAGCCTACATTTAAAGGGGCATTAATAAGCTATGATAGAATAGGGAATAACAACCTACATTGAGAGAAGCAATGACAACCTACTTTAGAAATGACAACAACCTACGTCAGAAAATACAACAACTTACACAAAAAAAGGCAACAATAACCACATCAGAAAGTTAATCACATACTTTTAAATAATGTAACAGCTTATGTCATAAAAGACAGTAATAGCCTACGTTAAAAAAAGAAACATATGAAAAGTTAAAATTTGTCTAGGAGGGGAGACAACAACAACCAGAAAGAGACTCTGACATGTGATGGAGAGATGTGCTCTCCCTCCTCCCAATGAGCCTTTATAGGAAAAAATCCAGAATTAGGGTGTCAAAATTTGAAAAATTATAAATATTCAAGGTTTAATTCATAGAAAGGATCACAGACATTCATGCGCGTGCACGCATAGGCAAGTCGGCCATAACGCGCCTGAGCTTGCAGTTACATGACCAATGTGCAAATGGTTTATTGACTTATCTTGACTCGTGTTTGCAAAAATAGTTTATCAACCCACATCGTGACCTAACCTGACACTCCTCGACCTGTGTAATAGCTCGTGCCACCGCTTTGCTGATCTGACTCAAACCATGTTAATTGACCCACACTAACGCTTCACCAAACTGATTCAGCCCTTGCCTGCACAGTGCTAGCACAATAGTGCACCCCCACGTGCACGCAAAAGAGTACCACTTGGGCGCACGAGTGCCCATGCCAGTGCACGCGTGTGTCAGCTTGTTTCAACACATGCATCACATCACTGCTCGCCTCCATACTTGTCTATAGACCTGACTACATTCTTTGTACATAATCATATTTCTTTGTCAGTACAAACATGCATATGCACCTATGCATGTGTCAGTACAACTCTGGATGCTTTACACTGCCTTACGATTGTTATCTTCCTTAGAGAAACATTTTCTAGCCACATACCACAACTGTCCACCAATTGCCAACCGTGACAACAACTTTATGTTTCAGACTTCACTGCATAGATCATCTCAAAGCACAAAGTTTTGAAACATTTGAAATTATATTTTCAGATGACACAATCAACAAATTTGTATTTTTGAATAATTCAAATGTCAATGTCCAAAAATAGAATGGCAGTTGTTGCATCATCAAAAAATATTTATCATTTGACACAAATATTGTGGCATTTCTTAGCACGAAATATTCAAGATTAAAATTCAATGTCATATAGGGCTCCATTTTTAGAAAGTTTATAATCAAACTTACTGTCTTGATAAAACCTAATGATACTAAAATTGTTTCAATTTGGGTCTAGTTAAGTCATAATCAAGCCATTAAAACATATTGTTAGGCTTCATATCATTATTTGAATGATCAAATAAATTTCAAATTTGATGGGCTTATAGTCAAGTTGAGCATCTCGATGAGAGAAATCCAACAAGTATAGGCTCAATTAATTTTAAGACCATTAAAACTCTAAAATCATTAAAATAAATTCTATGATCAAGGTGGATCAATATGGGTCATCCAGTTAGGTGGTTAGGGAAGTTATTCTAAAAAAAAACTAAAAATTCCCCTACCCTAAACCCCCTCGCCTCACTTGAGGGGAGGGAGAAGTTGTAGAATTTAAGTATTGTTCTGTACTGAACACCTAATGAAAACTTATAGTCTTTATAGCCGCTTACCACTGTGGATCACCGCTCACCTCTATCAGCCACCCTGCTAGTAACATTGTATATTAAATATGATTGCAACATATAATGACATATTGATTATTTGATGATAATTACTTACAATGATGTTATGGACTGAAGAACTGAAGATAACTTCTAGCCTCTCTAGTCGTCGATCATCATCAAACATTGCTTATTAGTCGTCCCCGCTCATCATCATCGACCACCTTACTTGTAACTTCATATCTGAAATATGACTGTAACATAAATTGTCGTATTGAAGATTCAAAGATAACTAATTCTAGTGATGTTCTGAATTGAGGACTGGGCGATAACTTCTGCCCTTCATAATTGTTCAACACCATCGACCACTGGCCATCAGTTTTCATTGACTATCATTGGCCTCTCCCTGCTCAACTTTATATGCAATAACTTATTGCTAATGTCATATCCAAAATACATTTGTAATGTATAACACCATATTGAAGATTCATCGATAAATTTTAGCCTTCAACATTATTTTACCATTGTCGGCCACTGACCACTAATTACCATTGATTACGAACATTATAGCTAGAACACGATGATTGTTCCTAACACATGTATTTCTCCTTACATCATATTCAAATAAGTGTTGTCTCTTGTGTAAAATAGTATACCGAAGATAAAGGCTGCATCCATTTATAAGTGTAGCTCCAACTATAATCTATGTGAACAACTACTAAATTTTCTCACTATGACCTATGTGGACAACTGACACAATCACAATCACCAACTTTGGCTTATGTGACCAAGAAACTCTATTGCATTCTCCAATTATGACCTAAATGACTAACTCTTATGATGTATTCAAACTACAACCTCTATGACCGACTGAGGCTATTGCAACCCCCAACTACAAACTTATGTGACCAACTACTATTATGGATTTCAACTAAAGCTCTTGTAGCCAACTAACACTATTGCATTCACCAACTACAACCTCTGTAGCCAACAAATACTGTTAAAGTTACCAACTATGATCTCTGTGATAAAAAAATGATATTACAGTCACCAACTATGACAAATGTAGTCAACTAAAACTATTGCAGTCACCAATTATGGCCTATGAGACCAACTGACAATACTGTAGTCTTCAACTATAGTCTTTGTGGCTAACTAATAATTTTGCAATAGCCAACTACAACCTCTGTGACTAACTGATGCTATTAGAGTCACCAACAATGACCTTTGTGCCCAAATGATGATATGTATTGTAGTCACCAACTAAAGCTCTGTGGCCAACTAAAGCTATTGCAGTCACCAATTACGACCTATGTGACCAACTGACAATATTGTAGTCTTCAATTATAACATCTGTGGCGAACTGATGTAATTACAATTTTCAACTACGACATCTACGACTAACTGATGGTATTAAAGCCACCAACAATGCCCTTTGTGCCCCAATAGTTCCAATTATGGCCTTTATGGACAATTGATGCTATTACAACCATAAAATACTATTTGTGTGACCAACAAATAAAGTTGTTGTCACCAACTACGACCTATGTAGTCAACTGAGGATACTAAAGTCTCAAATTATAGCCTTTAAGGCTAACTGAAGCCATTATAGTCATTAACTACAACCCATGTGGTCAAATTACGATATTACAGTCAACAACTACAGGCTATATGATCAACTGATGACATTGCAATCAATAATTATGATTTATATAGCTAAATAAAGATATTACAACCACTAACTTTAACCTATGTGGCCAATCGATGATATTATAGTCTCCAACTATAGCCTCTGTGACCAAATGCTGCTATTATAGTCATCGACTACAACCTTCATGATGTGTTATATTAGTTATAACATAATTACGAATATTATATCTGAATTATTATTGTACATTTGTAATATTAATATTGTAATTTCTTCTTTTCTAATACATGAGAAGAGTGAACATTTGTACTTACAAATACACAGTGGATTACTTTGACCGAGCTATACCCCATGATTTTTTTGTTTTCTAAGATTTTTCCCTTTTTAAAGTTTTCTATATAAAAATTATGGTGCCTTTTTCTACTACTTTTCTATTATTTGTGTGTGTGTGCTGTATATTCGTGTAATGCTAAGATATTGATATCACTCTACCGTCACAAATCTTCCGACACGCAACAATAGCTAATATCATACATGGCTTGTTTTACAAAACGTGAAATATGAACTTTCATAACTTCCAATTCTAAAATAGTATTTTGAATAGATAAATTCCAAGAAACATTGGATGTCAAACTTGCATGCTTTCAAAGATTTTGATATTGAACTTGCCAATAGAAGCAATTTAAAAAATATAAATGTAGAAATTGAGTCCAAATAATTTTAGGCTATTGTAGAAATTTCATCTCAAATTCTTGAACCTCACATTGAGTTCATAATTATTAAATTTGTTCAAATAAAAAGATCAAAATAGAACGAAGTGTGGTAAACTAACTTAAGCATGTTAGAATAACAAGTTCAAAAGAGACAATTGTTTCACACACATACGATAATTTATAACACATGAGAAATGAATTTAGCAACATAGTCATTCTTAATACCCATGAGTTCCATAAGTTTGGTTTGTCATTTTGGGGGACCACAATTCGCCCCGACATGTTTAGATTCTCACAAATGTTATTAAAAAATAATTGGACATATTGATCTCACTCTTCTCTCTAGAGTCCACTAACTTTGTAGGACATTTGTAATTAAAAGTTTGTTTGAATTTATTTAAACAAAAATATTAAGACATTATTCTCTTTTTTTTTTTTACATTAAGACATTATTCTCTTTTTTTTTTTTACAGGTGCCTTCTTAGTTTACTTCTCTCTTATCTCAGTGTGTGTTTTATTTTTGTACAATGTTAAGTTGTTAATTAATCACTCTATTGCCGTAGACTTTCCAACACATGTTATTATGTTACTAATAAATTTTTGAGTGCAACATATATAAATTCTAATGTTTAAGGTATATATTTAAATTACCTAAATCTACTCCAGCGCGCAACCCATTTTTTCCTTCTATCAAATTTTCAAATAATTTGATCATTACACGCAACTGCATAAATTCAGGAGCTAAAAAAGAAAAGGTGATTTTATAAATAATAAGAATTTTAATAATGCGCGCATGACTATCCCGGAGGAAAAAAAAAAAAAACACACACACACACGCACACATAAAACAGAGATATTTTTCAAAGGATAAATTACTTTCCGCATATCCCTGCAACTACTGCATGGGTTTTTCAGTTCTTGAAGTTGAAATTTTGCAGCGCAGGGATAACGTGGCATTCCAGTTCCTGAATATGCTCTGGTCTCCCACCACATCAACCCAACAAAGTGAAATCACAATTTTCTCCATAATTCAGCAGTAACAGCAAATGCTCATTACTTTTCCATAGTTTTTAGGCTTCTATTAGAGAAAAGTGACGCAAAGCAACATCGTGAGATCAGCATCTCCAGAAGAGGAGGGGAATTGCAATGTCATATTAACCCCAATTCAGCTTCTTGATCATAATTAACAGATTTCTTTAATAAAAGAACACATAAAGATAGCCATCCAAACTACCATAAATGTCATAGAAAAAAAGACAAACCAAAAGGCATGCATGCTACTGGTAATGAAATTCGGTGATCCAATCCCAAAAAGTTATTAATTCCTAAATGATGATTAGGAGAAGCCAACGTAGACAATACTAATCACAACAAATATTAATAGCAGTTAAAATTAGTGAATAAAACAAAAGATAGTTAAGCGGCCATGCATCCGATTCCATAGCGAGTGTTGGGGAAGACGAGGAAGAGACCGCTGCAGACAGCCCCGACCATCAACGGAAAGCTTTCCATGAACTCATCCATCTCCTTCCTGTGTCCAGGCATTAAGCAATTCGTGACCCTGTGATCCGACAGAGCAATGGCCGCGAACACCAGCACAGACATCCCCGCATGGATGAGATCCACAAACCGCATCACGTAACGGTCGTCGAGCGGGACCTCTATCCCTGCATCCGCACCCAAATTTCCCGACTTGAAAAGAGCCAATCCCGTGGGCGTCACGAAACCGTAGTAAACCTTGCCGTCGGTCGCGCGGAAACTGTCGGTGAAGTGGAAGAAGAAGCAAGAGAGAGCGCAGATGGCGAGAAGGATGTAGATCATTGCCGTGCTTACAGGGGAGCAAGTGCCGTCTCCGGAGGCAGACGGGAGGAGCATCTCGAAGGTGAGGAGAGTGCCCGTGGGGAGGAAGTTTACCAGCATGGATGTTTTTGACAGGGTTTTCTGCATTCCCTTGGCGATTATACTGCGGCGACGCATTCGGCCGGTGGAAACAGGGAGGATATCGCTGCCCGGAAGCGCAACAGCGGCGTTGGCGGCGGTGGCTCGGGGAGAGGAAGGGTAGGAGAAGGAGGTAGTTTGAGGGGTGTTGTCATGATCGACATCAATGTCGGTAGCGCTGCTGTAGTCTGAGGGATCCATATTGAATATGCCAGTGCAGGCCGGAGAGGGAGGAGGCGTAGAGTTGAAGAAGAAATGTGTCGGTTGGTTTTGTAGGCAGTTCTCCCTGCGAACCATTGCGTCTGTTCAAAAAAAAAAAAAAAAAAAAAAAAAAAAAAAAATAAATTAAATAAATTATCTCACCATTGCTCGACGGCCAACCAGCAGAAACCAGAGGAGATCATCACTGCATTTGGTTATGGCAGCTGCTATACATATGCATATAACATCAATGTCCAAAGCGTGTCGATATGAAAAACAATGAAATAGAAATTTTGTGTGTTTATTTTTCTTGTTTGTTCTTCCATATGTCATCTTCTTTCTTTCTCCAGTGCCTTATCTCAACCTCTAAAAATCTTCTAGCCAGCCTACTCTTCTCTTCTTACTTTATTCTCATACCACGTAACTAAACTCAAAAAGCTCTATCATCCTCCAATAATAATTCCATTCCTTTACATCGTCTAGATCTTCCTGCTTCAAGAATCTCCCGATGCCCTTTCATAGTTTGCTTCAACAATTTGTGTGGAGCATTCTTTGGCTTTGCTTGCACCTTATGATCATCCAAAAAATTGTATGATTTTTAAGGTTGATCAGTTTGTTAAAATTATACATTATTTAATTAAAATGATTAATTCAATAATATAAATGACATATTAACCTAAAATAACTATATAGTTATTTTAGTTAGATATTATCTCTTATTTATGAAAGAATGTGATTATACATCTAATCTCATTTTCGAAAAAGATGTGATTATTCATCGAAAAGATGTATTATCTGGTTAAAAGGTATGACTATTCAATAAAAAACAATGTTTGTTATATATATCTGCATGATGGGAGAAGAACGAGGGGGTATGAAAAGCAAGATAAACATGTGTGATTATTCCTTCGTTTCATGTGAAATAAATTATTCAGATACAATAATGAATTTTAGTCTTCATCTCAAATTGAATACTACAACTATAGATAATATTTTTGCTTCCGATAAAACTTTTAGCTAACAATGTATCATTCACTTTTGATTAAAATTGGACCAACACAGCTTTATTTGCACCATAATCTAGCCAATGTTTTATGATTGTGTCAATTTATATGGATGGTTTAACCTTGCTCCGCTATTGTGTGAGACGTATACACAATAGCGTTTTGAACAAATTATTTTATAACACGTTAGCCATATTCTTAAAATCATTAAATTTATAGATTAACTCTTAAATTATACAAATTGTGCACAAGCTTGATCAATTACAATTTAGGCTAGACAGAAGACCGCCACTTTTATGTTCAGGACCATTGGATGAATATGATGAGTCAATCAAGTTTGCATTGATTAGAATTTTCGTTTGTGTCTTTAGGGTTGTTCTAACACAAAATATAACAGCTTGAGGGATTATTGCATTATCTTCATCTCAACTAGACAAGTTGGAAAGTTCAATCTTGAGGGCAATGATCATTACGAAATGGAGATTAATGAATTAGTGGCCTTAAATGTAGCTTGTTTTCTATTAATAACATATGATGAATGATAACAGTTGATTAATGCATAAGATTTTTTACTTTCATATTTCTTTTTTTTTTCCTTTATTTCGGAGTGATTGACTGCAAAAATTGCCGAGTCACGATTGTAATTCTGCCATCATCTTATGACAGATTTAAGGGCGCTTTACTTGTATACCGCTCAATTTCTATGTAATTACTTATCTAGTAGACTCCTAAACTTCAATTTTTTGCATACAAGCCCATCTTATCAAAGAATGAATGCACTTGAATTTTAGTAATCAATCGTGATCACAACATTAGATTCCTCTTGGAAAAAGATATTATGAAATAAAAAAAAATAAAAAAAACTATCATCAAATACCATCTGTTCCAAGAACCCCCAATGCATTACAAATGATGAAGAAATGGAAGCGCAACTCCTCATTTTACCATCCATTCAAGTCTTAGCTCTATGACAAGTAAAAAATAAACAAATGAATCAAATTTAAGATGGTGCGATTGAAGGCCCAGACACAACTCCAAGCTTTCGATACAAAATCACCTACCGACTTTAGTAACAATGTAATGCCCTTTCTCCAAGTCGTATATAGTTTTCAACTGTGGTTTTCGCAATCTTAGAATCACCCAAATTATAAAGCTCAGGAGTGAGCATAGTAGGATGATACCAAGCAGCGTGAAAAAATAGTCATGTGACAGAGAAGCAGTCCAACCCATACGCTCCATTGTTTTCATGATGAAGGCACCGAGAGCCCAATCAAGTTGGATATTGTCCACCTGATTTGAAAACCAGAGCCTGTTCATAGTATACATATAAACGCTTTCATCACCGAAAAAAAAAAGGTGGAAAAATAGTACAATATAATAGATACTTTGGTATGCCAAAATAAATTTGGAGTGAAAAGAAAAGTGGGGCAAAATACCTTTTATCAGTCATCCCTATCCCAAGCTGGTCATGCAGAAGGGCCACAATGTATGCTGATGAGAAACAATAACTCGAGAAATCTTCATCCTTCAGAGTTTGATATTTCCTTTTCAGTTTCATTGAGTCTTCTTCACAAAACTGTTGACCTGCTGACTCGAAATCTGATAGACTCGGCATAGGCCCCAACCCAAAGAACTGTAAGAGAACATAGAAAAACAAAAAAAGTGCATAGGCACAAAAGGAATTAAGAAAAAAAAAAAACTAGTATTCAACCAAAAGATAAAATCCAACTAGCCCAAAAAGGTCAGAAGCTGGAAGGTTAGCTAACCTTCGAAGTGAAGAAAAAATTCTCGGTTGCTAAGAATCTCCCTTGGAGGTTAGGTACGTAATTTGAACCCAACTGACACTGTTGATAAATACATCTATCTGGAGCTGAAATAAAGAAAACGTTAGCATGCCTGGTTTGTTGGACAAAGGTTAGCAGGACAGAGTCGGTACATTAGCATGCCGAGGTTATGGAAAATGCTATAGCAGATATAAGTAATCATGGAAGGAACAAGCAAATATTTTACCTTTTTCCTTTTGTAACAACATCAATGCAACAGATTTGCATTCTGAAAAGTTGCCACTAACATGAGCAATGGACTGATGTTCCAAAATGGAACTCGGCCTGGCAAAATGGACTGCAGGTGACATCATAGAATGGGAATACCCAATAGGAGAGCAGGGGTCAATATAGACCATATCGGCGGGAGAAGCTTCTGCTGTTGCATTGGAAGAGAATTCACCATTTAAAAAAATTTCACAATTCATGGTAAGCTCATTTAAAAGTATGATTGTAACTTATGGTCTGTTTGGGACAATGTTTTTGCAGCTTTTCTTTTCAGACCACCACAACAATTTTGTTTGACTACTATTTTCTTACTGCTTTCAACAAATGTTTGTGGCGGAAAGCGTTTATGCGACAAGATCTACCAAAGTATGATAGCAATAAGAAAATTGCTGCCTGGTTTTTTTTTTTTTCTTAAAACAATATTTATAATACCACATAACAACATCCCAAAAACTTACTTTGCCCAGAGCAACTAGATAACAATCTTTACAAAAAAGATGCAGACCCCCCAAACAAATCTTAATGCTAATTAACAATCACACCTTACCTTGTCAAAGAAAGATACAGGCAACATAATATTGCTTCAAACAATAACCAATGACATTTAAAGTGAATGAAATAGTCACACACGAGTTTTGATGGCCAAAGGTGCATAAATAATAGATAAATGCTTGAAATGAAAACTTCAAGAACAATGAAGCCATTAACAATAAGGATAATGAATCATGGGATTTAAAAGTCATTTTATGCACTCCAAATCGGCTGAAAGCAAGTTAACCGACTATGTTTAGGCATCTCTAAAAATTATCACCAAGAAAGGAAAAACTCACATGATTTCAGATCTTTGGAAGTGAGCAAATTCTTAACTGATTCATGAGCCATATTCTGCAAATAATAATAATAATAATACTTGAATAAAAAATTCTACCAAACAATAATTTAATTACAACTTTAATGGACACGAGAAAATCATATAGCATATTTATAAGCTATCACAACAACAACAAAAAACTTTTATCCCAATAAGTGAGATCGGCTACATGAATCATTTTTCTCCACTGCATCATATTAAATATCATATTTTCAATAAATTCTAGCGGATTAAGATCATTTTTTATACAATATGCCCAAGGATTTTTAAATCTACCTTTGCCTTTCTTAAAATAAGTCAAATCTAAAACATCTACTCTCCTAACCGGATCATTAGATGGTTGATGTTCGATGTGACCAACCCACCTAAAACGACTCTCTCTAATATTCTCCACCACTAGAGCGACAACAACCCTATCACAGAAATATTCATTTTATATTTTGTCTCTAAGAATCAAGCCCCTCATTCACCTAAGTATTCTCATCTCAACACGTCCTCAACACAACTCTGATCAGACCCACAACCACCATCTAAACGATAGAAAAGGGGAAAAACAAAGTCGCAATATTTATAAGCTATACAAGAGAAAAAAAATTAACACTGCATGATGTAAATATGAAATTCTAGGCTCATGGAAAACACAAATTATGTGCTAGAAGATTATTATTTTGAGTTTTTAGTTGCATTAGCTATTTACATAGCAGCGTTGATCTTAGACTTGCAAAATTTTAGGCCAAGACTACAATTGTTAGCATTATCCCAAGAAGTGAGTTCCACCTTTTTTCTACATTAAAATAGACAAAAAATTGGCCTTTCTAAGAGTTTGGGACTGCCGGTTTGAATTTGGACCTTTCTGTGTGTTCCAATGCATCTCATTCTTAGATCTGCTTTAAGGAAAACCCTAAGGTGTTTTATTCACTCCATATATGCCAACCAAATTCTAAATTTCAATCAAGCAGCATTTTTCTCACTAAAACCTAACCTGGCTGGTCACCGATTTAAATATGCCAAAACAAGTCATATTATTGATAAATGTATACAGTTCATAATTTATTTTGGAACTTTACCTGACCTAGGCCAAGGAAGCTGTTGCTATAAAGGTTATAAGTAACTCCTCCAAACTTAACCATGTGTGAGAACTCAGATGGCAGGGCTTCACTAGTAGCAAATGTTATCTGCAATGGATGAAATAAAATTATGAGTACACGCTCCCTTTAATGGTAATCCATATCAAAATAATTTTTAGTGCAAACTAAAGCAACGAAGCATCGTAAGAGGTTCACAGATGATCACTCTAAGCTCACTCATAAAGTGATGAAAGAATGGAGCACAAACAGGTTGTGAGAAAAAATGAAGAACAGGTTATGAAAAAAAATATCAAGTGCCTTTCACATATATAGTATTTCACCGAGTTACGCGGAATCATAATTTCAATGAAATAAAATTTAAAAATATGAATTGTAAAGAATAAGTAAGATTAACAAAAAGCAAATCAGCTTTACACATTGAACCAAAAGCTTATTCATAAATTTTTTGAGAGAGAATGCAAAATATTACTACTGTCACACAAGGAATAACCTGAGCAGAAGCTCCGCCAAGCTCAATTATCCCAGTCGTCTTTTGAGAATCTCCTCCTAGCATGCCAAGGGCATAGTTTGCAGCGACCCAGGCAAAAACCCCTTCATCAGAGCCTGAAAAAAATATGATAATCACTCTTAGGTAAGTAATGAAAGAACAAACACGAGATAAACTTAAAATGAATTATGGGGAGAAAATCTCTAATAATAATAAAAAAATATTCTTATTTAGCTCCTCATGCAAAAATAAGTGAATAACCTGCCTGAGATCACACTGGACCAGTCATCCCGGAACTGGAACCCAGAGCTCGTCAAAACCATCCTACAAGAATTCAGGATGCTCTCCCTAACTCCATCATCAAGCATCCGAAGGCCCGCCGTTGCCATTAACCTAATCTCAGTATCACCCCACCGATCCTTTGGAACCTTCCCCTTTCCGAAATCCAGAAGTGGCACCAGCGAAGCTCCTGCACTCGCTGGATCTCCCGAGTAAGACGAGAGTCCAGGATTCACCTTCATCTCAGATGTCGAGGCTAAATCGAGCACCGGAAGGGTTGTTTTCAACGAGATCGTGTAGCCGTAGACATGGAGCCGAGTACCCGTACTCCCGGCGTCGATGACAACGCTGAAACGGGGGGGGTCAATCCTTTTCGGAGAATGAAGAAGGTAGAGGAAGAGCAAGACCGCGAAAGCGGCGGAAAAGAAGATCCAGAGGGTAGGATGGTACTGCTTACGGTTAAAAGGGACAAAAGGAATCCGCGTGAAAATAAAGAGACGGGGGGCCGAGGACGAGCGGCGTGGAAACTTCGTTGCCGCCTCCATGGCGTTCTTTGGCAAATAGGGCTGCGATGAATCGGAGCCTAAGCAGAGGAAGGAGGAAGAGAGCATTCGCAATCCTCCCTTCCTCCGCTCCTCGTGGTTTTCCGGCCAGAATCACGAGGAAGCCAATTGCGTTGGGGTATAAATTAAATAGGCTGACGTGTGTTATTGCATAATTCTGCAAGGCAACATTTAATTAAATTTTTAAAAATATTAAAATAATAAGATTTTTATTTTTTGAGTTAATATAAAAGATATTGAAAATATCTATGTTAAAATTGAAATTTAAATATTACATATGTAATTGCATAAAAATTGTGTGATAAATATGTAAATCTTCCAAATTTTTATAATAACATTTATATTATAAATATTATATATATATATATTATATATATATATATTAAAAATAATAAGTTTTTATATGATATTAATGATTTATGTGATCAGGGGCTCGTGCTCGGCTCGTTTATATTTCGAGCTAAGAAAGTGTGTTCGTATTCGGCTTGTTTGTTTAACGAGCCGAACACGAGTTGTTCACGAACAAAGAGTCGTTTCGACAACCTTAATCATATAGTCATAAACTATTAAGAATTAGGGCAAGATTTAAAATATCAAGATTTAAAAATTATTATTTATATTCAATAATCTATCATATATGCCACCAATAAATTTTCATCATCTGGCACTAATCTCAGTGCAATTTTTCGAACAAGATACATTCAAACTTCGATTAAGAGTCATCCGGAGCTCTGATTTCAGCAAACTTATAATCAAACTGATCGGCTCGATGAGACGGACCTAATAATATGAAAGTCAGTCTAATCTGAGTCAAATCAAGCCTAGATCAAATCATTATACCAGTATTGAAGGATTTTCGGAGGCATTTTAAAGGTCAAACGAATGTTAAATTTAGTAAGTTTATAATCAAATCGAGCGTCTCGAAAAGACGAATCCAACGAGTCTAAGATTGCTCAATTCTAAGATTGCTCAATTCCTAAGATTGCTCAATTCTGACATCGTTAAGGCACTCAAATCTCCATCAAACGTCATCTGATCAAGGAAAGTTTTCCGGGCCGTCCGATCAAAATGGTTCATATTCATGCATTAATTGCACTCAAAACACTATAAATAGAGTCTCACCCCTCACATGAAAAGGAGGAGGCTTAAGAGAGAACTTAAGGCTTTGAGAAGGAGCTCAAGTCCAAGATCATCCTCGCCATCGTCGATCGCCGTCGACCACCACTGAGCGTCGACAACGACCGCCGAACTTCGTCGACCACCACCGTCCGTCATTAGCCGATCACCGCTGACCTTTGTCAACTACCGCCGACCGTCATCGACTGTTGTTAGCCACTGCTGAGCTCCGGCAACCGACTGTTGTTAGCCACTGCTGACCTCCGTCAACCACCGCTTATTAGACGTCATCAGTCGACGTTGTAACGTGAAAAGCTAGTAACCATTTCCCGTTTGTGGGACAAGGAGCATCTGTAATCATAAACTTATAGTGGATTTCTACAATTGGGTCAGGCCCCGTGGTTTTTCCCTTTTACGGGTTTTCCACGTAAAAACTTTTGGTGTGATCACAGCTCGATTCATTTTTATCTGAGTGTGTGCTGAATTCTCGTGCAACGCTAAGACGATAATCCATTACTCTACCGCCGCGAATTTTCTAGCACGCATCAGTTTGGCGCCGTCTGTGGGAA
>NW_018164980.1:377653-378890 GCF_001263595.1 Phalaenopsis equestris | reverse complement strand
TTAGGTAATTTGGAGGTGCCTAGGGGCAAAATACCAAGTTAAGCATTTCAGATAGAATTGGATAGATATCCATTCTAAATGAACCATGGATTAATGTATTGTGAAGATGTGGTGTATCTTAGTTCCAAGTCAACACCCCGGGTCAACCCTAAAGCCAAGTAATCCTATAGGGACTCTTCTTGAATTCTCTTATAATGATCTTACCTACTAAATGCTAGAGGTTAAGATCAATATGTGGAATTTCAAGCTGAGTAAAAAGAAGAGTTTTGAATTTCTAATGGTGGGGTACCTCTTCTAATTTTCTAAGACTAGTCAATAGGAAAGTCCTATGGCTAGACCTAGGCTATTAAAGAAGTTTTCTAGACCTCAACCAAAAGTGAGGTCAACAGGAGCAATCACGAAGCCAAGGGAGGCATGCTTCTTCGTCTTCCCGCCCTGGAAGACGATATCCTGCCAATGAAGGTGTTTCAGGTCCTTCAATAGAAGATCGAATGCGTAGAATGGAGGAGTCTCAACTAGATATTCTACAGCTCCTACGCGGGGCTCAACAGCCTCTGCCTACACCATTGGATGAAATTCGTTTACCATTAACTCCGCGACGTACGAGAAACATACCACTCGGAGGAACTCATGCTGGCCCGGCTCCTCAGGAAGGAAAACATACCCTATCAGGTCGTGTGTTGACAAGATACAGCGAGTTCAACTCATCCATCTCATGCAGCTCACCCGACATTGTCACATCTTCCCGCCATTCCAGAGAATGTCATTCGCAATGAGCTACGACGCCTCGTCCGGGAAGAGTTCCCCTTAGAGAAAAAGGATCGCTTCTACGCTCACCGTAACATCCATGAATCTTCTCCCTTAGCGAATGCGGTTCTCCAACACCCCATCCCAACAGGCTTTAAGCTTCCGAGCATTGATACATATGAAGGGACAACCGACCCTTACGAGCATATTGATCATTATCGAACTATCATGCACATTCAGCGTGCTTCTGATGCGCTTTTGTGTCAAGTGTTTCCGGCTACTCTTAAAGGACAAACTCGAACTTGGTTCTACTCTCTACCGGGGGGCACTATAAACACATTTAACGAGCTTGCTAAACTTTTTGCGGAGCAGTTCATCGCAAATCGAAGGATCATCAAGGATTCATCCAATCTCTCGGGAATTCGTCAAAATGAAGGAGAGTCACTCAAAGACTACTTCCGCAGGTTTTCTACTGAAGCCCGTCAAATTC
>NW_018164980.1:373506-377167 GCF_001263595.1 Phalaenopsis equestris | reverse complement strand
GGGATATCTCGGTCGATTTGTACAAAACAAACCAGCTAGTATCGATAATGCTCCTACTGGGGGGCAACATACACCAAGGCAGCAACATGGGGGTCAACCAGTCGTAGGAGAAATTCAAACAATTGCTGGAGGCTCATCGATGATTGATCAAGTCCTTGTCACTGTACCTGGCAAACCAATGCAGAAGAAGTTGCGTCTTGAGCCTATAACTTTTGATGATTCCGATTTGGAAGGAGTTCGAGTTCCCCACCAAGATCCTTTAGTCATTAGCGCAGAAATTGGCGAGCCCTGCTATAACGTAAAGAGGATCCTGATTGACAATGGGAACTCTGTTGATGTCTTGTTCTATTCAACTTTCCTCAGTTTGGGATTGACAAGGCATATACTTCAACCTGCATCAGGACCATTATATGGTTTTGATAATCGACCAGTGAGGGTCGAGGGAATAATAAATCTTCCAGTTGTCTTGGGAGATTTTCCTCAACAGATAAACAGATAACCCACTTAGGAGGTTTTCCTCGACAGATAACCCACTCAGTTTAATTCATCGTTGTCAAATCAGAATCGGCGTATAATGCTATCTTGCAATCACCATTGCAATCAATTTTTGGTGTCGCGACTTCTGTAACACACTTAAAGATCAAATTTCCAACCCCTGCAGGAATCAGAGTTGTGCAAGGTGATCAACAAATAACACAATCATGCTACCTCAAACAAGCTCAGCCACGCCCGTCAATGACACTTAGCATTGAGAACTTCGATCTTCGAGATGAAGATGTATCTCAACAGGCTTATCTCATAGAAGACTTGGTTCAAATCCCAATCTCAGACGAACATCCCTCAAGAACAGTTCAGCTTGGTTCCTTACTCTCCGATGAGAAAATGTCAGAGTATGTAGATCTTCTCCGAAGGAACCAAGACATTTTTGCATGGACTTCAACCGATGATGGACTTCAACCGACATGTCTGGAGTTGATCCAGAAATAATCATGCACTCTTTAAAGGTAGACCCAACCTTCAAATCGGTTATCCAGAAGAAGCGCAATTTTGCCCCAGACCGCTTACAAGCTATTGAACAAGAAGTTAACAAGCTTCTCGAAGTAAAGTTCATACGGGAAGTACACCATCCTGCATGGCTGGCCAATGTCATCATGGTGAAAAAAGCTAATGGTTCATGGAGAATGTGTGTCGATTATACAGACCTCAACAAAGTTTGCCCGAAGGATAGTTTTCCTCTCCCATGCATAGATCAACTTGTTGATGCCACGTCTGGACATTAGATGCTAAGCTTTATGGATGCATACTCAGGATACAATCAAATAAAGATGAACCCAATTGACGAGGAGAACACCTCTTTTCAAACAGATAAGGGCTTATACTGTTATCAGGCTATGCCATTCGGGTTAAAAAATGCTGGTGCAACTTATCAACGACTCATGAATAAGGTCTTCAAAAACCTTCTCGGGCGTATAATGGATGTTTATGTTGATGACATGTTAGTGAAAAGTTTGGAAGCATCCCAACATATTTCTCATCTGGAGGAGTGTTTTCAACTCCTTCGTCGGTATGAATTACGACTTAACCCGACTAAATGTGTTTTCGGGGTCATGTGCTTTCGGGGTCACATCAGGGAAGTTTCTGGGATTTATGGTTACCCATCGTGGGATTGAAGCAAACCCAGAAAAAATGAAGACATTGAAAGAGATGGTGCTTCCAAGGAACATCAAGGAGGTGCAACGATTGAATGGTCGTATAGCCGCCCTATCCCGGTTCTTAGCTCGCTCTGGAGATAAGTATCAGCCGTTCTTCAAAATACTAAGAGGAGCACGGAACACTGGTTTTCAATGGACAGATGACTATCAGATCGCTTTCGAACAACTTAAGGCATATCTGGCTTCTCTGCCCATTCTCTCAAAACCCATCCAAGGGGAAATGTTATTTATCTATTTGGCTATTTCACCTCATGCAATAAGCTCTGTCCTAGTCAGAACATAAAACACAGTCGAGAAACCAGTATATTACATTAGTAAAGTTCTCTCTGATACAGAAAGTCGCTATCCGATGGCGGATAAGACTGCACTAGCCCTGGTATTCTCAGCAAGGAAACTTCGTTTGTACTTCCAGACTCACACTATTGGCGTTTACACGCAACTTCCTTTGAAGGCTATCCTACAAAAACCAGAAGCATCAGGAAGATTAGTTAAATGGTCAGTAGAATTGGGAGAATTTGACATCCACTATTTACCGCGACCAAACATCAAATCACAGGTGTTGGCCGACTTTGTGGTAGAATGTACAGTGTCTACCGCTGATGAACCACCCTCTTCTCTTCCACATCCACCTCAGTGGACACTATATGTAGACGGAGCATCTGGAAACTCGGGAGCTGGTGCAGGAATAATACTTATCTCCCCAAAGAAAGACATTTTGGAGTACGGACTTCGTTTGAAATTTCAGCACCAATAATGTTGCTGAATATGAAGCACTTGTCGCCGGATTAAAGCTTGTCATCAACTGTGAAGTACGAAACATGATTATCTATACTGATTCTCAACTCGTTTCATCTCAAGTAGAAGGAGAATTTGACGCTCATAACTCACAACTGATGCAATATCTCAGTCTCGTAAGAACACTTCTCGCCCAAATTGAAACATGTTAGCTCGTTCATATACTTCGGGAGCATAACACCCGAGCTGATGCCCTCTCCAAGCTTGCAAATTCAACAACTGGAGATCTCAACATCTTGGTGGCAGAGCACTTGCTCTTAAAATAATGAGGCAACGCTTCTACTGGCCCACGCCCACGATCAAGCAAGATGCTTTAGAGTTTGTGCAAAAATGTAAGAATTGCCAACTACACTCCAATCTTTCCAAAGTCCTTGGCCTTTCGCTCAATGGGGGGTAGATATCATGGGGCCATTTCCAATAGCTACTGGACAACGAAGGACAACGAAAATTCATCTCGACTACTTCACTAAATGGGTAGAAGCAGAGCCTCTTGCCAAAATCACTGAGGCAAATGCCAAACAATTTGTCTGGAAAAACATCATCTATTTGTCTGGAAAAAGTCTGGAAAAACATCATCTGTCGTTTTGGGCGTCCTGCGAAGATTGTCACTGATAATGGGACTTAATTCACTTGAAGGGTTTTCACATCATTCTGCAAGGATCATCACATTCAGTTGGTGCACACTGCTGTGGCGCGTCCCCAAACAAATGGACAAACAGAAGTAACAAATCGTATTGTGCTCAAAGGATTGAAAACTCGACTTGAGAAGGCTGGGGGGCAATGGGTAGAAGAGCTGCACAACGTACTTTGGGCCTATCGCATAACCGCGCGAACTCCAACTGGGGAAACTCCATATAACCTATGTTTCGGCACTAAGGCTGTTATCCCAGTTGATATCGGAATTCCGAACCCACGAGTTCAGACTTTCGACTCAGATAACAACGAGAAAAAACTCCGACAACATTTGGATCTTCTCCCAGAAACACATGATGTGGCCCATCTTAGAGCTGCTTCCTATCGCCAAAGAGTTGCTCGCCAAATCAACCGCAGAGTCAAGCCTCGACCTATTTCCATCGGTGACCTGGTCTTGCGTAGTATTGAAGCGGCCGGCCATGGTCCGCAACGCAATAAATTATCACCTCTCTGGGAAGGTC
>NW_018164980.1:370597-371741 GCF_001263595.1 Phalaenopsis equestris | reverse complement strand
AAAATAAAGAAGTGTTTCTAATTTTGATATTTTTGAATGATAAAATTCATCTCGCCCAAAAATAGGTGGGCAACTGATACGTCACTAGAAAATTTTCATCATCCAGCACGAATCTCGATGCAATTTTTTGAACAAGAAACATTCAAACTTCGATTAAGTCATCCGGAACTCCAATTTCAGCAAACTTATAGTCAAACTGATCGACTCGAAGAGACGGACTTAATAATATGAAAGTCAGTCTAATCCGAGTCAAATCTAATGTATCATATTTTTTTTTCACTTACTTTCCTATACATAAAAATATCTTTTATAAAGTGTAATGACTCATCAACGAGTCATCTCATGCTCTCGACCCGAGAAATACACAACTTCGGTTGTATCTTAGTCAGAACACGATCAATCCCATGGGAATTTGATCTAACCTCTTTCATATGGGTTAACATCGTCGAGTTTTGATTCCGGTAAACAACCCTGGATAGGTTAACAGTCCTTAGTGGACTACACATGATCCCTTCCACACAGGTTCATAAGCGAGCATTGCTCCATAAACAATCTCGGATGGGTTAATAAGTTCTCAGTGGACTTTCGTTGGCTCCTCTCATACAAATTAACATCATCAAGTAATATTATGATGCATAGCCCCAGCGTAGTCGAAGGCCACTGGCGATTTATCTTCAAGGTAACCTTCTTACGTGACATTGGACATCAAATATGTCACACCACCACGATGCTCCATCCAACGTGTTGTCGCGACGCATCGCCGCAACGCTTCGCTCCGCCTCGACGCTTCATCGAAAAAATTTATCGCGACACTTTGCTGCAACTATTCGCCGCAATTATGTAATGCACTGCTTCATCGCAACGATTTGCCGCAACTTGTCATCGCGATACACTACTACAACCCGTCATGTTGCCCCGACGCACCGCCGCAACGTGTCGTCATCGCGCACAACCGAAACAACACTTGGCCACGACACCTCGCTCCACCGCAGCGCAACGCAACCTGATGCCCCGACTCTCAGCCACAATGTGTTGCGTCACCGTCGCACCCTGTCGCGACACTCCGCCGCAACGCGTAGCACCGCACCGCTACGCTCTCTCGCAACACATTGCATCTCCGCGATGCTCCGCCGCACCGCGTAGC